>NW_016809768.1:1912519-2064912 GCF_001698545.2 Rhinopithecus bieti
ATATATATATACACATATATATATATACACACACACACACACACATATATATACATAGGTATATATATAAATCTCCTGAATGCTTTTTTACATTGCTTGCTATGCTGAATTGACATGTTAGATATACTGGGTTAACTATATTATTAAAATTACTTCCATCAGATTTTTTTGACTTTTAAACATGTAGCTACTAGAAAATTTAAAATAACACATGCGGCTGCTGGTATAGTTCAGTTGGACCACAGACAGTGGTGATGGTAAGACATTAGAGGGGAAAATGTAAGAAAAGACTATTTTTGGGCTAGATGCAGTGCTTCACTCCTGTAATCCTAGCACTTTCGGAGGCCAAGGTGGAAGGATCACTTGAAATCAGGAGTTTGCACCAACCTGGCCAACAAAGTGAGACCCTGTCTATACCTACCTACCCACATAAGGAAGTAAATTAAATTACATTTAGCTGGTCATGGTGGCTCATACCTGTAATCCTGACTCCTCAGGAGGCTGAGGCAGGAGGAGCCTTTGAGCCCAGGAGTTTAAGGTTGCAGTGAGCCATGATCACACCACTGTACTCCACTCTGGGCAACAGAGTGAGACCCTATCTCTGCTTTTTTTTTTTTGAGACAGAGTCTTGCTCTGTCCCCAGGCTGGAGTGCAGTGGCAAGATCTCAAATCACTCACTGCAAGCTCCGCCTCCCGGGTTCAAGCAATTCTCCTGCCTCAGCTTCCCGAGTAGCTGCGACTACAGGTGTGTGCCACCATGCCCAGCTAATTTTTTGTATTTTTAGTAGAGATGGAGTTTCACCATGTTGGCCAAGATGGTCTTGATCTCTTGACCTTGTGATCCACCCACCTCAGCCTCCCAAAGTGCTGGGATTATAGGCACAAACTACCGTGCCCAGCAACCTTATCCCTAAAACAAAACAAAACAAAACAAAAAACAAAGACTACTTTTGGAGAGGACGGGGAGACAAAAGCATTTTTTGAGAATTGAAAAACCACAGGATATGTGAGTTTTTAAAAAAGGTTTAGTTCTCTCCTAGAGATGGGCCAGGGACACCATTTGAAGGAGAATCATCTGGTGTCTTTGGACAATTTTAAGTTTACCACAACACTGGATAATTCCAAAATCTGGATTGGTTTTTAAAACCGAGAAAAATTACGACTCTGTGTGCCAGCCACAGGCAGCTGTAGTGCTCCAACCTGTCTGTCTCAGGAGGCTGCTGGGAGCTTCCAGAAGACCCTGAACAGGGGCTGGGCAGCAGCGAAACTCCCCAGCAACACTGGGGAGCACTCCCCTGCTGCTGGCCATTTTTTTTCCTTCTTCATTTCTATTATTAAAACTTTCACTTTTAATTCAGCACTTTCAGACACATCAGCCCAAACGGCTTTCCTAGGCTGGTCCTGGTCAGTCCACTGCAGATCAGGCAGGTTTTCCTGCATCGCACTGCAGATTCACAAATGCTGGCTGAACTGGTTACCGTGAGTCCCCTCTGCACACACTGCACACACAAGGGTCTACGGATCACATGGCCCGTGTGGTTCTGGGAGAGTGGCTGTTGAACAAATGCTCCAGATTGTAGGTATCCTCGGGGTCAGGCCCTGCCACTCCCTGCTAGGCCCTCACAGTCACTTGGGTGGCCTCTGTCTGCTCTCTGTGCTAGAACCAATCCTTCCAGGAGTGGCTGGGACCACTGAGGTGCTCAGCAGGAAGCCATCTGCAGGCCAGGTGAGCTCAGACTTGGTCCATGACTATCCCAGACAGTTCACAAACCCCTTCTATTGTCTCAAATAAAATCTGTTGGACACCTAAAAAATCCTGCATATTTAGCGTGAGTGCTTCTTTGATTTTCTAAAAAGGATTCTTCGGGGCTAAGGCCACTGATGTCAAAGAAATGAACCAGCGCTGCCCTCCAAGCCCGACTGGGCAGGCGGTTCCCATCTTCTCGCTCCACGCCGGCAAAGCCGTGGGCTTCCTTAACGGTCTCAGAAACATGATCTCCTCCAGCTTTGTTTAAAACTCAGAACATGCTCTCTTTGATTTTTCCCACCACTTAAAATGTGGCATATCTTTTCTTTTTTCTAACAGCTTTGTTGAGATGTAATTCACATACCCTACAATTCACTCATTTCCAAATGCACCATTCAATGGTTTTAGCATTTTTCAGAGTCATGGAACCACCATGACAATCAATTTTGGGACATTCTAGTCACCCCAAAAAGAAGTCCCACGAGCAAGCACTGCCCATCCCCCCTGATGTCTCCCCACCCCTGCCCCGGCCCAGGGCCACCCCAATCCACTTTCTGTCTGTATGGATTGGGCCTATCCTGGCCATTTCATATAATCACAAGGTATGAAGTCTTTTGTGACCGGCTTCATAATGCTGAAGGTGCATTCACATTGTAGTATACATCAATGCTTCAGTCCTCTTTGTGGCTGAACAATATTCCATTGTGTGGATACACTGTATTTTGTTTATGCATTCATTGGTGGATAGACATTTTAGTTTGTTTCCACTGCTTAGCTAATAGGAACAATGCTGCCACGAACATTTATGTGCAAGTTTCTGTTGAACACAGGTTTCATTTCTCTTGTGTACACACCTAGGGGTGGAACTGGTAGGCCACAGAGTAGCTGTAAAATTACACTGAAACTTTGGAGGAACTCCTAACTTTATAGATGCTCATCTGCCAAGAGTCCTTCAGAATTAGCCTGAGGATTTACATGCAGCTCTTTTTCTCTTTTTTTTTTGACATGGAGTCTCTCGCCCTGTCACCCAGGCTGGAATGCAGTGGTGCGATCTCAGCTCACTGCAACCTCCGCCTCCCAGGTTCAAGCAATTCTCCTGCCCCAGCCTCCTAAGCAGCTGGGATTACAGGCGTGTGCCACCACGCCCAGCTAATTTTTGTATTTTTAGTAAAGACGGGGTTTCACTATGTTGGTTAGGCTGGTCTCAAACTCTTGACCTCGTGATCCGCCCGCCTCGGCCTCCCAAAGTGTTGGGATTACAGGCGTGAGCCACCACGCCCAGCCCATGTGCAGCTCTTTTTCATTCATCCGGGTGGGTGAGTACGGCATCTGGATGCTGCCCCTAACCACTTGCCCTGATGCCAAATCCAAACCAAGAGGAAACTGGGAACAAAAGGAGAACTAGCAGGTCCACTTCCAGAGGAGGAAACTGAGTCTGGGGAAGGCGCGGGTCACAGCTGCACAGCTTTCGGGAGCAAAGTGGGGCTCACATCCCAGTGGTACTCCTAACACCAACGCTCTCATACAGTGCCACAGCCAGCAGATGCCAGGGCTCTAAGCACCACTGACAGTGGACCACTTGGGTGGCGTCAGTCACCAATGTCACACTGGGTGAAAGGCAAGCCATGCCATTCATGTCAATGACACATCCCTGGCCCTCTACGGCTCTGATCTCATGGATAGCTTATTAAAAATCTGACCAAAATTTTAAAATGGCAGAAAATTAGAAAATAAAGATAAGCAATAAATAAGAATAAATCAGAACCCTATCCCCTAGAAAAAGAGACAATTAACAATTTGGGGTACACTGTATTTTAACGGAATACCATAGCTATCTCCCCATGTAGTTACATTTTCACCTGCACCACATTTCATGGCTTCAAAATGTTGCACTGGCCGGGTGCAGTGGCTCACTCCGGTAATCCCAATACTTTAGGAGGCTGAGGTGGGCGGATCACTTGAGGTCAGGTATTCAAGACCAGCCTGGCCAACATGGTGAAAACCTGTCTTTACTAAAAATACAAAAGTTAGCCAGGTGTGGTGGTGTGCACCTGTAATCCCAGCTATTTGGGAGGCTGAGGCAGGAGAACTGCTTGAACCTGGGAGGCAGAGGTTGCAGTGAGCCGAGGTTACGCCACTGCCCTCCAGACTGGGCGACAGAGCGAGACTCTGTATCACAAGAAAAAAAAAGTTGCACTGTTTATATCATGTGCTATAATCATTTGTATAAATAATGCATACGCTTACCATATAAAATGTATACATTATATAATTCATTACATTATATGAAATGTAAGATTTTATGATATATATTCAATTATACATGTTTACATTGCACATCGTCACATGTACACCACAAAATCATGTATTTTATATAATGTAAGTATATGTATTACTTGCATACTAAAGTAATTATTTAATTGCCTATTTTGAATTTTTGCTTTATTTAAAATTTCTTTTCTTTTCTTTTTCTTTGAGATGGAGTCTCACTGTTGCCCAGGCTGGAGTGCACTGGCGTGATCTCGGCTCACTGCAATCTTCACCTCCCGGGTTCAAGTGATTCTCCTGCCTCAGCCTCCCAAGTAGTTGGGATTACTGGCACGTGCCACCACGCCCAGCCAATTGTTGCATTTTTAATAGAGACGGGGTTTCACCATGTTAGCCAGTATGGTCTTGATCTCCTGACCTCATGATCCACCTGCCTTGGCCTCCCAAAGTGCTGGGATTACAGGCATGAGCCACCACGCTCAGCCTACATCCTTCATTTTTTAGGACAAATGTTAAGAGAAGAACTGCTACGTCAAAAAGCATATCATTTTAAAGGCTATTGACACATATTGCCAAGTTCCTTCCAGGAAGGTTTTCCCAACTTTCACTCTTACCAGCAGCACCGAAGGAGAGGAAAGGGAGTTGGCCAACAGGAAGGGTTATTATATTAACGAACTAAACAATCTCTATTTTTTACCATCAGATGTTTCATAGCGATTTGTGCTAATTATTTGATTTTTTCTTTTTTTGAGCTGGAGTCTTGCTCTGTTGCCCAGGCTGGAGTGTAGTGGCACAATCTAGGCTCACTACAACCTCTGCTTCCTGGGTTTAAGCGATTCTCCCTCAGCCTCCGAGTAGCTGGGATTACAGGCGCACGCCACCATGCCCAGCTAATTTTTGTATTTTTTAGTAGAGACGAGGTTTCGTCATGTTGGCCGGGCTGGTCTCAAACTCCTGACTTCAGGCGATCTGCCTGGCTTGGCCTCCCAAAGTGCTGGGATTACAGGTGTGAGCCACCATGCCCGGCCAATTATTTGATTTCAGTAAGAGCCACTCTGTCTTATAGGAACATACACAACATATCCTTCTCTTTGCCAGATGAGCTAGCAAAGGATGGATGGCTGACTCTCACAGCCCAGTGGTTACAATTTGGGACACGATGCAAAACATCCAGGAATGGTCATTACTCTGAGTCCCTTGTGAAAAACACTTGCTCTTCCTCATCTCACTTCACGTGAACACGACATACTGGAAAGGATGTGCAGAATGTCTCTATTAAGAGACGAAGTTTCTTCCCCAGAACAGAGGAGAGACCGGACCCCATTCTCTTCTTCCAATACATGTTACTCTCAATCTTGGCTACATCATCTAGTGCATAGTAACATGGATTATTTTACACTGCTTCCTAAGAAAATAATCGGATTGTCTTTCTAGAAACACCCTTCCTTTCTCAAAGGGGCCAGCTCAATCCTAGGCATTTCTGTAGATACTGAAGACTTGTCCTGCACACTTGATTTAGCACATTATAGCAAATATGAAAGGTAGACAGAATATTTTTCATTATAATTTTTTTTTTTTTTTTTTTGAGACGGAGTCTCGCTCTGTCGCCCGGCTGGACTGCAGTGGCCGGATCTCAGCTCACTGCAAGCTCTGCCTCCCGGGTTCACGCCATTCTCCTGCCTCAGCCTCCCGAGTAGCTGGGACTACAGGCGCCAGCCACCTCGCCCGGCTAGCTTTTTTTTGTATTTTTTAGTAGAGACGGGGTTTCACCGTGTTAGCCAGGATAGTCTCGAACTCCTGACCTCGTGATCCGCCCGTCTCGGCCTCCCAAAGTGCTGGGATTACAGGCTTGAGCCACCGCGGCCGGCCTCATTATAATTTTTAATGAAGTTTCTGAACTTGCTCAGTGTCTCACTCTTATAACCTTTTCCCCTTTAAAAGCTTAGTGATTTTTCCTTAAGAAAAACTAATGGATGACTTCTATTTAGAATTCAGCCCTCTATTGAGAAGATTAGGTGTTCAGCGTTGTGTTACATACATTGTTCATTTAATTCCTGAAATCATTCTGATGAGGCAGGTACTACACTTACCCCTCACTTGGCAGATTGGGAAACTGAGGCACAGTGAGGGTAATCGTCCAGCCCAGGTCACACAGCAAGCCAGTGGTGAAGACCAGGTTGGATCCTGCCAGTCTGACCTGAGTTGGAACTCTGAACCCCAAGTCCAAAAGCAGGTCTACACAGAGTACATCTGACATACAGTAAACTCTTAGGTCTCAGTGATAAAAAAAAAAAAAAAAAATTGGTTGGTGAGAAGACATTTTCAGATATCCCCTTACATGCGGAAAATGTATCATTGGTAGATACACAATCCTTTTCAATTATATTTTTGAGTGATAGTAGCCAGGCACAAAAACGTATATACCATATAATTCCATTTCCATGAATTTTCTAAGAGGCAAAACTAACCTATCCTGACAGATGTCAGATTCATGGCTGCTTCTGAACAGGGAGAATAAACAGGAGGGGGGATGGGGAAGTTCCTGGGATGATAGGGATATTATTGATAGACCTATGCAGTTATCAAAACCAATTGAACTGACTGTATATTCAAAATGTGTGCAAGGCAGTATGCAAATTATACCCCAATATAAATTTCTTTTTTCAAGCTAAAAGAAAAATATGCCACTTGCTCTGGGTAATCCAACCATTTTAAGAGTTCATGATGTATCTCAACAATCTAAAAAGAATGGCATGATACTGGCACTTTGAGAATGAGGTATTCAAAATTCTAGTAATTCGGCTGGGCATGGCGTCTCACGCCTGTAATCCCAGCACTTTGGAAGGCTGACGCAGGTGGACCAATTGAGGTCAGGAATTTGACACCAGCCTGGCCAACATGGCAAAACCCCATCTCTACTACAAATACAAAAATGAGCTGGGCGTGGTGGCGGGCGTCTGTAATCCCAGCTACTCAGGAGGGTGAGGCAGGAGAATCACTTGAGTCCGGGAGGCAGAGGTTGCAGTGAACTGAGATTGTGCCACTGCACCAGCTAGGGCGACAGAGTGAGACTCTGTCTCAAAACAAACAACACCCCCCCCCAAGAGAAAAACCAATAAAAAACAAAAACCAAAATTCTAGTAATTTGTGCATTCACTGCAGCCTGCAAATCAGGGCTTCCTGAGGCCCATGTGACAGTAAAAGGATTTGCAAAGTGAGTGTCCCCTCCAGAGCTTGGGCAGGGTGGCGCTAGTGGGACAAGCAATGAAAGAAGGGTTTTCAGGACACATGGGCAAGTCACTACTGAGGGCACATCCCACTGAGGGCCAGGAGTAGTGACTCTGATGTTGCTGGACACACGCCGACCACAGTGCCACCCCGGCCACCAGATAGCTACTCCCTAGAATCTCAGTGCAACAGCCGGGAACAAGCACAGTGACTTGTCATGTTTAATGATGCAAAGATCTTCCCAACTGATAAGGAAACTGCTGGACAGAAGGAAGGGCTCTGGAAGGCTTTGCTGAAAGCAGTGCTAGACGGTGGGTCCTCAGGCTTCATTTGTCCTGCAGCCCAACTGGGCGCCACAGAGCTCTGCAACCCAGCAGGAGGCTGCTGTCAGAAGAGCCCCGTTTTTAAGAGGATGATGGAGATGATCTGTTCCGGCAACAATGGGATCCCACTCGCTTGCCTTAGGAAACAGGATTTTGTTGTAAATATGTACATTTAAAAGCATTCCTTTTTCTATGAGCTCTGCAACCCCTGTGAGCCTCCCTTTCGATAATCACCCAACTGTCCACAGGCTGGCCGAACACTGTTCCTGTTCCAGAGAGAGCCTGATGGAGTGTTAGCAACATGTCAGAAAAGGTTTCTAGGCTGCCTGTGAACAGAACATTTAGGGGAGCTTTCTTTGATGGTGGCTTCACAGCCAGATGAAAACTGGCCACGGGGCGAGTGTATTTCAGAAATAAAATGCATCCAGTTGAATGCAGAGTCACAAGCAGGCAGCAACAATAGGGGCCCGAGGAGCTGAAGACACCACCATCGACACTCCTAACTCAAAGCCAATGGACGTGCCCCTGTGTGGGAATAAGTTATTCAACTTCCACTGGCTTGGCAATTTCAAAACCACAAGTGGGAACGTCAGTAACAGAGCCTGTTCCAACACCGTGTTGAAACCCAGAGGTTTTGACGAAGCCCGTGATGAAGGCAGCACGTAAGCCTTCTGGCCTCCGATAAGCTGCTGTCTGTACCTGCCTCACCTCTCCAGCAGTATCAGTCAGGCTGACACTCCACGGAGCCTTTGCCTGGCCACTTCCACTTCCTTTTTCTATCAGTCATACATTGCGACTCTAACTTTAGTTTTAGGGGAAAGAAACAATGAAAAAGTAACACTCTCTCTCAAATATTTATTGAATGTCTACTATGATTCCTCTGGAATGTTACAGAACAGGTGATTATTCTTATTTTCATTTTATGTGTTTAGAAAGGTAGACTTTGGCAATTTAGAATGAAAACATATTCCTCTTTCTCAGTTCATTCCTTCCACACCCCAACAGAATTCTCCCAGGAAGGGTGCGAGGCTCTTCCAGGCCTTTTCACGTGCTGCTGAAAGGATACCAGCAATCAGCTGGTGGGAGCCCAGCCTGGGTCCCTCTGCAGCACTGCGGGTCTAACTTTTGGAGGGCTCTTTCCATGCTCCTCAGCAGGGGTGCCACTGGCATTTTGTTTATTTATTTATTGAGTTTTGAGGCAGAGTCTTGCTCTGTCCTCCAGGATGGAGTGCAGTGGCGCGATCTCAGCTCACTGCAACCTCCGCCTCCCGGGTTCAGGCGACTCTCCTGCCTCAGCCTCCTGAGTAGCTGGGATTACAGACGTGTGCCACTATGCCTGGCTAATTTTTGTGTTTTTTTAGTAGAGACGGGGGTTTCACCATGTTGGCCAGGCAGGTCTCAAACTCCTGACCTCATGTGATCCACCCACCTTGGCCTCCCCAAAGGGCTAGGATTACAGGCGCGAGCCACCGCAGAACCAATTTTCACTGTGTAGGAGAGTCCTGGGCTTTAGCATCGGAGGCTGAAAGCCACTGGAGGCATTTGCAACCATAATTCCACGCTCCTAAGCCACGCTGTTGGCTTATCTCAGGAGCCTGTGGGTGATGGGTCCACAGGCTTGGTTAATTACAGTCAAGTCACTTTTCCTGTCTGGGTGTCATCTTCTCTGATTTTAAATAGTTATCTCCTAATTTCTTAAGATGGCAAGGATCAGTGTGAAGACACTGTGGCAGCTCTTCGAGGTTCCTGAGGAGAAACTTACAGGCAAGTCATCATGATTATGTATGTGTCCTCCAGGGTCATTTGTATTAGATCATGTACATCAGAGATGCTTTTTATATGAGTGGATCCCTAAAACTGAGTGATGTGTACTCCAGAAAACGTTCATTTTCCGGACCCCTGGTTGATGAAATTTGTATCAGTTATAAATGACATTTAATTATTTGAAACTTTAATGGGCCTCAAGTAATTCTGTGAAGAAGTCAGATCTCTGCAGCCAGGAGTGGCTTGCTTTGTCCCACTGGCCTCGGACAGTTTGCCTCTGAAGCCCAGTGACCCAACCACAAAGCCAAGACTGCACAGGTGAGGCTAGGCCTCTGCTATACTGGGTGGCCAGCCTAGAAATCAATCAATCAATCAATCAATCAATCAATTAATCAATCAATCAATCTTGTCAAAATCACCAGCACAAATGTGTGCAGCTTCTACCTTTCTTAACATGAAAATAATCTCATCCAGATTTTAAGACCGGAATTATCTTTTGTGTATTGTTTAAAGGCCTCATCATCTTCCCAATGGCCCAAGAAAGAAACTAAACGTTGACATGAATGTTTGTCTTTCCACACCGTACATTCACTTTGGTTAAGAGTCCCGGTGGCTCACGCCTGCAATCCCAACACTTCGGAGGTCGAGGCCGGTGGATCACTTGGGGTCAGGAGTTCAAGACTGGCTTGGCCAACGTGGCGAAACCCCATCTCTACTAAATATACAAAAATTAGCCAGGAGTGGTGGTGGGCACCTGTAATCCCAGGCAGGAGGCTCAGGCAGGAGAATCACTTGAACCTGGGAGGTGGAAGTTGCAGTGAGCCAAGATCGCGCCACTGCACTCCAGCCTGGGCAACAGAGCAGAAAGAGTCCTGAATACAGCCGGGTGCAGTGCCTCACACCTGTAATCCCAGCGCTTTGGGAGGCCAAGGCAGGAGGATCACTGGAGGCCAGGAGTTTGAAACCAGCCTGGGCAATATAGTGAGATCCCCATCTCTTAAAAAAAAAAAAAAAAACAGCTGATGGCCAGGTGTGATGGCTCGCGCCTGTAATTCCAGCACTTTGGGAGGCCGAGGCGGGTGGATTACGAGGTCAGGAGTTCAAGACCAGCCTGGCCAAGATGGTGAAACCCCATCTCTACTAAAAATACAAAAATTAGCCGGACGTGGTGGTGGACGCCTGTAATCCCAGCTACTTGGGAGGCTGAGACAGAGAACTGCTTGAACCCAGGAGGTGGAGGCTGCAGTGAGCCAATATTGTGCCACTGCACTCCAGCCTGGACGACGAAGTGAGACTCCATCTCAAAAAAAAAAAAAAAAACCCAAAAAAACAACCATGGAGGCACGTGCCTATGTGCCTGTAGTCCCAGCTACTTGGGAGGCTGACTAGGGAGGATTGCGGATTGCTTGAGCCTGGGAGTCTGGGATTGCAGTAAGCTATGATCATGCCACTGCATTCAAGCCTGTGTGATAGAGTGAGATTCTGTCTCTAAAAAAATACATGAAATAAATGAAAAGTAACAACAACAACAACAAAATACGAGTCCTGAGTATGCTCCCAGAATCCCATATTAGCCTGACTCTGCCTCCCTCCCCTCCCTTCTGGCCATGGCTCCCTCTAGGAAGGTCAGATCTGGGGGGGGGTTCTGGCCCATCCTCCATGCACAGGCTCAGGGAGACTCAGGCCTGAGTTTCCTCATCCAGCAAAAGGAAAGAATGACGTTGGTTTGTTGTATGGATTCCACAAGGCAGGGCTTGTCAAGTGCCTGGTCGCTCCCAGGGATCCCCAGTATCTGGTGGTGATGATTGCTGATTCAGACTCACTTGCTCACCTGGATAGATGCACCACCTTCCACCTGCTCTCGCCCTCCTCTGGGACGTCCGCGGGGCAGAATTTGCCTGCAGTGCACATCCTGCTCAGAGCTCTGCTCCCCAGGCCTGAGGAGGGGCAGCCACACTAGCCCTTGCCCAGCACCCAGGTCCCGTTCCTGTGCACCAGCACCTTTGCCCCAGCTGCTCTCTTTGTGGAACACCCTGGCCCATCTGTTTTCCTTTGGAAATCCTTTTTTCTTCCAAAATCGACACAATTTATATACCATAAAATTTACACTTTAAAAGTGTATATAACTCAGTGATTTTTAGTATATTTGCGAGGTTGTACAACCATCACTACTATGCAAATCCAGGTCATTTTTGCTGTCTCCAAAAGAAGTTTTGTACTCATTAGTCAGTCACTCCCTATACGTCATTGCCCCTCCCTCCCCTGCACCTGGCAAGCATGAATCTGCTTTGCATTACTATGGAGGTGCCTGTTTTGGCCATCAGACAGATGGAGTGGTACACGGTGTAGCCTTCTGTGTCTGCTTCCTTTCCTTTAGCATCATGTTTTCAAGGTTCATCCAAGCTACAACCTGTATCTACACTTTACTCCTTCCCGTGGCAGAATCACATTCTGGTGGCTGGATAGACCATGTTTTGTCCACCCATTCATCCACAGATGGACACTTGGGTTACTTCCACTTTTTGGCTATTACGAATGATGTTGCTGTGAACACTCATGTGTACACTTTTGTGTTGACATGTGTTTTCATGTATCTTAGGTATAGACCTGGGAGAGGAATGGCTGGGTCATACGGTCACTCTAGGTCTAACTTTTTGAGGAAGTGCCAGACTATCTTCCCAAGTGGCTGCACCATTTGGCATTCCCATTGGGAGCGTCCGAGAGCTCCAGTGTCTCCACATTCCTCACTAACACTTGCCATAGCTGTCCAAGAGCATGTGCGGTGGGGCCTACGGGTTTCTGATCTGCATTTCCCTAAAAAGTAATGACATTAGGCATCTTTTCATGTATTTATCGGCCATTTTTATATCCTCTTTGGAGGAATGCCTATTTAGATTCTCAGCCCATTTTTATTATTTTACTGATTTTATTTTTGAGACGAGGTCTCGTTCTGTTATCCAGGCTAGAGTGGAGTGGTGTGATAATGGCTCACTGCAACCTCAAACTCCTAGACTCAAGAGGTCCTCCCACCTCAGCCTCCCAGGTAGCTGGGACTATAGGTGTGCCCCACTGTGTCCAGCTAATTTTTAAAAGATTTTGTAGAGGTGGGGTCTCACTGTGTTGATCAGGCAGGTCTTGAGCTGTTGGCCTCAAGTGATCCTCCTGCCTCAGCCTCCCCACGTGCTGGGATTATGGGCATGAGCCTCCGTGCCCAGCTCTTTGCCCATGTTTAAATTGGACAATCTAACCTTCTATTGTTGAGTTGTGTGTGTTTTTTTTTAATTCTTATTTTTTTGAGATGGGGTCTCACTCTGTTGCCCAGGCTGGAGTGCAGTGGTGTGATCATGGCTCGCTGAAGCCTTGACCTCCTAAGCTCAACCAATCCTCCTGCCTCAGCCTCCTGAGTGGCTTACCTATGACCACAGGTGCACGTCACCATGCCTGGCTAATTTTTTTATTTTTTGTAGAGATGGGGTATCCCTATGTTGTCCAGGCTGGTTTCAAACTCCTGGGCTCCAGTGATCCTCCCACCTTGGCCTCCCAAAGTGCTAGGATTACAGGCATGAGCCACCATGCCCAGCTGTAACTGTTCTTTAAATATTCTGGATACCAGACCCCTATTAGATATTTAATTTTCAAATGTTTTCACCCATTTTGTGCATCTTTAGTTTTTTGACACTGCCCTTTGAAGCACTAAAATTTTAATTTGGCGAATATTCAATTTATCTATTGTTGCTTTTATTGCATTTACTTTAGGTATCATATCTAAGAAGCCACTGCCTAAAGTCACAAAGATTTACCCCTTATTTTCTTCTAAAAGTTTTATAGTTTCAGTTTTTGCACTGAAGTCTTTGATAAATTTGGAGTTAATGTGTGTGTGTGTTTTTTTTTGAGACGAAGTCTTGCTCTGTCACCCAGGCTGGAGTGCAGTGGTGTGACCTTGGCTCACTGCAACCTCCAAATCTTGGGATCAAGTGATTATTTTGCCTTAGCCTCCCAAGTAGCTGGGATTACAGGTGCATGTCACCATGCCCAGCTAATTTTTGTATTTTTAGGAGAGATGGGGTTTCACCATATTGGCCAGGCTGGTCTCGAACTCCTGACCTCAAATGTCGACCTGCCTCCGCCTCCCAAAGTGCTAGGATTACAGGCGTTGGAGTTAATTTTTATATATAGCATCAGATAAGAGTCTAACTTCATTCTTTTGCAAGTGGATATCCAGTTGTCCCAGGACCACTTCCTAAAAAGACTATTCTTTCCCCATTGATGGGGAAGATACCTTGGCATCTTTTTTGGAAATCAACTGACCACCGACGAAGGGGCTTATTTCCGGACTCTCGATTCTACTTCATTGATGTATATGTCTATTTTTACACCCATATCACACAGGCTTGGATCACCATGGTTTTGTAGTAAAGTCTGAAATCAGAAAGTGTGAGATCTCCAACTTTTTAACACTTTTTTCAAGACTGTTTTTGATATTTGATGGTCTCTTACTGTACCATATGAATTTTAGGATAAGCTGTCAAATTTTTGGAAAAAAACCAGGCAGCTGAGATTCTGAAAGTGATTTTGCAGACTCTGTACATTGATTTGAAGAGTACTGCCATCTTAGCAATAAGTATTCCAACCCATTAACATGATGTTATTTCATTTATTTAGGTCTTCTTTAATTTCTTTCAATGATGCTTTGTAGTTTTCAGTGTACAGGTAATTTACTCCTAAGTGTATTACTCTTTTTGATACTATTTGTAAATGGAATTGTCCTTAATTTTATTTTGATTGTTCATTGCCAGTGTATAGAAATACAATAGTTTTTGTTTTTTTTTTAGGATAAGGTCTTGTTATGTTGCCCAGGCTGGTCTTGAACTCCCAGCTTCAAGTCAGCCTCCCAAAACATTGGGATTTAAGGCATGAGCCACTGCACTTGGCCTTTTTGATTTTTTAAGAGTCAGAGTTGTGCTCTGTTCCCCAGGCTGGAAAGTGGTGGTGCAATTGTGGCCCACTGCAGCCTTGAAATCCTGGGCTCGAGCAATCCTCCTGCCTTAGCCTCTTGAGTAGCTGGAACTACAGGCCTGTGCCACCATGGCCAGCTAAGAGTTTTGCATATTGATGTTGTATCCTTCAATTTTGCTTGTTTCTTGTGGGTTCCTTAGGATTTTCTACATAAAAGATTATGTCATCTGGAAATGGAGGTAGTTTTACTTCTTCTTTTCAAATCTGGTTGCCTTTGGTTTCTTCTTCTTGCCTAATTCCCTGGCTTGAACCTTCAGTATAATGCTGAACAGATCTGGTGATATTCTTGTCTTGTTCGTGATCTTAGGGGAAAAGCCTGCAGTATTTCACCATAATAGTACAATGTTAGCTGTGGGGTTTTTAGAGATGTCCTTTATCAGGTTCAGCAAATTTCCTTTTATTCCTAGTTTGCTGAGTGTTTGTTACCAGGAAAGGGCAATGGGTTTTGTCAAATGTATTTTCTGCATCCCTTGAAAAGATTATGTTTTTCTCTCTTTACTGTATTAATGTGGTATATTACACTGACTGATTTCTGTGTGTTGAACCAACCTTGCCTTCCTTGCATTCAATGCCACCTGATCACAGAGTATAATCCTCTTGTAGATGCTCTCTGGCTGTAACATCTGCTGGATATGTTAGGCCAGACAACAGTCTGGTAAAGGAAGAAAACAGAAGACTTGGGTCTCCAGAAGTGAGGAATGAAGTCCAGGGACTTGGACTAAGACAGTTGAGTTCACAGGTGAGATTGTGGACTTTAATTTTTCCTACTTAGTGCAGACCAGAGTGTCTCAAACTTTAATGTGCATAAGAATTACCTAGAGAGTTAAAACACACCACTGGACCCTACCCCCTAGGGATGCTGACTGAGTAAGCCTGGGTGGGGCTCAAGAATACACCTTTCTATGTGATACTGATGCTACGATAAACCACTATATAGATACAAAGCAAAATAAACATGGACCACATCTTCTATATCAGCAGGTCCTACACAACCACTGGGGAGGGCATGGACCACTTGTCCCTCTCACTGCCAGTATGCATGACCCAGGCCTCAAAGCTGATTGTGTCTTCCAGATAAAAAGGAAGCCCAGGAAACTTCATAAATATTATTTTCTTTTAGCACTAATCTACATAATTAAGTGGGTGGAAAAATGACTAGTCTCTTCTTAGAAATGAGGAATTACCCTTCTTTTAAAAAGATTAAAATGGCAGAAGATGCTAGGCATGAAACCAGAACCAGGAACTTTGTGGCCTGAGCTATGGCTCCATACTGTACCATGCAGATAATAAATATGATTGTGAGGTCTCTGCAATATAGGCTTTACATTCCCAAAAGGCAGTGTTGGGTCAGGGACATGAGTAGGATGTGGTTCTGTGAAACATGGGGGCTCTAACTCTGCACCTGTGTGGGTGGATCTCAACATTTTACAGTTCTCAGCGCTGTTTTTTTGTGGAAGCTCTTAGGATTAGCACTGGTGGAAGAGAATTAAGACTTTATTTATTTATTTTTATTTATTTATTTTTTGAGACGGAGTCTGGCTCTGTCGCCCAGGCTGGAGTGCAGTGGCCGGATCTCAGCTCACTGCAAGCTCCGCCTCCTGGGCTTACGCCATTCTCCTGCCTCAGCCTCCCGAGTATCTGGGACTACAGGCGCCCGCCACCTCGCCCAGCTAGTTTTTTGTATTTTTTAGTAGAGACGGGGTTTCACCGTGTCAGCCGGGATGGTCTCGATCTCCTGACCTCGTGATCCGCCCGTCTCGGCCTCCCAAAGTGCTAGGATTACAGGCTTGAGCCACCGCGCCCGGCGAGAATTAAGACTTTTAGAATCATGGCTATGTGACTTAAAAGGTCAGGTTTTGGCCAGCCACAGTGGCTCATGCCTGTAATCCCAGCACTTTGTGGGGCCGAGGCAGGCGATCACTTGAGGTCAGGAGTTCGAGACCAGCCTGGCTAACATGTCAAAACCCTAAAAATGTATTTTCTACTAAAATGTATTTCTCTACTAAAAATACAAAAATTAGCAGGCTATGGTGGTGCACGCCTGTAACCCTAGCTACTTGGGAGGTTGAGGTAGCAGAATCGCTTGAACCTAGGAGGTGGAGGTCGCAGTGAGCCGAGATTGCGCCACTGCACTCTAGCCTGGGCGGCAGAGTGAGACGCCAACTAAAAAAGAAAAAAAAAAAAAAAGTTAAGTTTGCTACACGAATGTAAACTAAAATGGAAGAGGCTTTATGATTACTTACATTACTGTAAGTGAAGCTACTGTCCAGTGGAAAGATACTGTAGTTATATTATTATACATAAGTTTGCACTACTTATTTAATAAGTTTGACACACGATGGCTACTGAGATAGAAACTGACCGGGGCGAGTGGTAGGGGATGCTGCTAAACATGTCAATTCTCTCAATGCCACTACTGACATGGATTTGGCAGAAAAGGAACAGGAGCAGCAGCAGGACTGCAGAGCGGCATCTGGAGTCAGATCCTGGTGCCTGCAGTCTGACCCGCGCTCCCATGTGACCCTGGCACACTCCTGGGAATGGGGATAATCCAAGCACACAGGGCACTGCATGCTCTGGCCATGTTTTTGTCTCTCTCCTCTTCATTATGAAGAAGAAGAAAGAGAAAAGTGCCCTAGAAGACAGAGAATCCCTGGTACAAAATAAGCAAAACACCACTGAAAGACAGGGCCCCTTGGAAAATGCTCGACTGCTGGAGCAATCAAAATACAGGCCATATTTATTGGCCTATGTTATATAATTCAAGCCTAAAAAGGTTAATCTTCCCATTCCATTCCTTCATATACTCCCGCAAGTAGACACGGGCTTGAACGTGGGCAGGACACCTGGAAGCCAGTTGCTACCTGCTGATGACTTGCCTTCTCATCTGCTAGGGGTAGTAAAAATTCTTAAGCATCAGAAACTCCTTAATTGTCACGACGGTCATATTTCAGAATGTAAATGATAAGGATTTTCAACCCAAGACAGCTCTGTGGTAGCAAAGTCGGCTCCCAGCACACACTGGTTTCTTGCAGGATCAAACAAATAACTGGGGTTCGTGTGCGGCAGGCGGCATGATACACCGAGAGCACCATTCTGTCCGTCTGGTTCAAAGGCAAATGTGAGTACAGTTATCCTTTCAAAAGCAGATCCCATTATACTTAAACCTCATGGAGAATCTTCTTAGAATCACCGTTCTTATAATTAGAGCCAGGCTTTACGGAGAGCTTGCTCGAATTCCCACCAAGCTCCCTGGCGGAGGTTCACTAGATGCACTGCTGTGCCTGTTGTCAAGTGTAATCTAGAGGTATTATTTTAAAGGCAGTGTTAACGTACTTCTCATTTGTACATTTTCCTAATTGGCTTAGTATTTATAGCAGAATATTTCTGATCCGGGCCCGGAGCTCTAGTAAACTGAAGCATATTTAGCAGTGTGCTAATGAGGACCATCCAGTCATGAAGGGTGGCTAAGTGAGTTATGGTTCTCTCGGTCTGATTCCAAGTTGGCTTGCTAAGAGAAGTTGCTAAAATATCTTAAGTAAAGGCTGAGGTCCCCGAGCAGCTGTTGCGTTTGCAGAGCTGAGGATGTATAAACTTTATTGGTAGTAAATGTCACTCCTGCAAGCAGACGGTGTGCCTGCAAACCCACGGCTCCTTGGAGAAGTCTGCCACTGTCGTGGCTTGAGCAGGGCATCGTCCCCGCCTGGACGGGGAAACTAGGAGGGTGGACCCGCTCTGCGGCTGGGGCCAGGGCATGCCCACTGACAGGCACGCCGTGGTGACAGAAATTCACTTTGAGTTGCAATTAGTGGCACTGTCATTTTCGGGGGCTCCTGCCAATTAATTAAGCCTGTCAAATAGAAAAACCACAGCGTTCACATGATAATTTATATCGGAAGAGACGAGCCTCACAGAGCACAGCGGCTTCCTCCACAAACAGAATTCTCCCTCAGAGCACTGAAAGAAACACATGAAAACAAGGCACAGAAAACCACACGCAAAAGTGTGCATGTGTGTACGTGTAGGGGGGTCTGCACGGGGAAGAAGAAAGTTAAACTGTCCTTGCTATAATTGTTAACTCTGATCGCCGGAGTAGAAGACAGGCTGATTAAAACTCCAAACGAGCCTCCAGCTCCCTGAACCCTCTGCGTCCGGGATGATAGAATCAGAGGAGTTTATTCATACCATTAAGCCCCAGAGAACTTAATTGAAAGAAGAGCACAGCCCGGACCTTGACAAGCGGGAGGTCACAGTAATTGCTGCCGGACATATTTAACATTAAGATAATCAGGCCATTAATTACCCTTTGGATCATTAAATCAGCCAGTTGCAAAATGAAATTTCTGCCTCTATTACTCACTTGAGAGACCACAGGGGTGGCCTTTAATTTATCAGTGAGCTTGAGATACAAAGGCTGGGGCTGGGGGAGGGCAGCCGGGGAGGGGGCCCGGGCCCGGCAGTGGCGGCAGGGGCAGGGCATCAATCCGCCATGCTCGGTGATCGTGGCAAATTAACTAGGTAAGATAACCTCCGCTTCCAAAGGCAGGAGCTGGGAGTATGTAAATAGATGAGGGCAGACAGGGAGATCAGAGTCTGCACACCACTTAGCAGGATAATAAAGGAAATCATCCTTGATTATCAGTGCTAATTTGGACACTGCCGGTAGCTTGTTATGCGTGTTCTGAGTAGCATTTAATTAATTCAATTGCTTGTTAATGAGGGAAGTGACATGTGGGGAGCAGATGCCACCCAACTGCAGATGGACTCTGGTCATCGCGGCAAAGTCCTTTTTCTATTTTTTTTCTCCTTTCTCCCCCTCCCCATTTTTTTTTTTTTAAAGAAAGAAAATAGGAAAAGGTGTCAAGCATAGAGGAACACTCAGAAGAGACAAAACATTGACCTCAGCAGGCCAAGAACTGTTGAAAAATAATAAGATGAGACAGTCCTGGGGCTGTGTGGGCAGTCGTGTTCCCTGAGGCCACATTTGGAACAGTGCATCTTTATGCCAGAAATTTGAGCCCGAGATTACTATATTGTGATCTTATGATCAAACCTAACAAGACAAAGACACAGCCAAGTGGTACTGCTTTTAATATCTCAGAGTTAGCTGTAGGGATCCAATTATTTTCAGTTTGGATACATTTCCCCTTTATCAATATCTCCATGTGCATAAATAAGATGAAAGTGGAGTTCCAGAATCAAAGAGAGACGGAACTCACATCACTGGGCAGACTTGTTCCATCTGGAAGTGTACGGCCAGTCTCTCCCACGCAGATTTCTGATGTCTGGCCCCAAATCTTCCTATCGAAGGCGACATCTTTTTATAGGTTAAAGATGAGAAGGGAGTTTAGGCACGGAGGTGAACTTACAAATAATGGGGGGAAGAAAAAGAAAAAGGATGCTAAAAGAGGGAAAAGAACACGTACTAAATCAGCAAACTCGGTTCCCTTCCAAGTGGCATCAAAGAGGTAATGGGTGATTTCAGTTGCGCTTAGAGCTCCTCTCAAGGGCTCTTTCAGGGAATTGAAAACACTGTTCTCCACTTCCAGGTTCCTTTGATTTCCTGGCCCAAATCAGCAGGCTCCCAAACCCCCGTGTAAACAGGCTACCTGCACTCAAATGCAAATAGCAGCGAGTCCCTGCAGGGCCGTGGGGGCCAAATGCTTTGACCCTGGGACGCAGAGATGGGAGACGCGGCGCCACGCAGAGCGAGGCTTCCGCCAAGAGGAATGAGGCACCAGAGGGCTCTGCTCCGTCTTGCTAGGAAATCACTTGCACTGCAGCCAATCCCAAATGTTTTTAAGTGCAATGGGGACAACAGCAAAGAACAACGGGCCGGGGCACTGCTGTGCAGCCCCGGAAACACTGCTGTGTCGGGAGAGAGGATGAGAGGATGGAGAGAGGGAGAGAGGATGTGCGTGGACGGGTTTACTGAGACGGCTTTGCTGGTGCTGCAAACGTCAAAGCCCCAGTTTCACTCACATGAGGAATTCCAAGGCCCCGAAGGAGCAAGAGCACCTGACATGGGTGCCATGATGACGAGTTCCCGCTTTCACTCAGTTACTCGTTCAATCATTCATTCATGCAGGAGACATTCTCTCCACTGTTTCAACATCTTCACCTCTGAGCTTATTACTCTCGCCTTTGAAAGGCTCACCAAGGAGCTCGGCAACTTCTCCCTACAGTAACACCATGTGCCTCTAACACTGGAACCCAGAGCCCTGCCTGGCTGGTGGCCCCCAGCCCCGCTGCTCAACGCCCTACAACACGCTATGTTATGGTACCACACAAACACACAAGTCGGGTGTTATGAAGTCCGGTTCTACACACAGCTGACTGCTCCCTTCTTAAACCCCTAAAACCTAGTTAGTTCTGTCCACTATTACTACCTCGCCACCACTTCAACGTCCCCACTTAAAATCAATATTTTAAGTGTGTGCTTAAATGGTATCAATAGCAATTAGAGAGGGGAATTGTGATTCTACCCCAGATGTAGTTAATTGTTGTAGCATTGATCTGTTCTCTAACGCGCTGCTTTCTCCAAATTAAACCCCCATTACAGAGGGGGACGAAGGGCGTCCTCTCCCCTCCTGTGACAATAAATTTAATATCGAATGCACTGGGAAAAAATGGCAGTTGTTGCAGAATCCATCCAAAAAGATTTTTTTTTTCCTTCCTAGGAGTAATTAAAAGATGCTTTTCTTGACTAATGATTCCCCTGTTTAGGAATGGGAAGTCAATACTGCTTCAGCCGTCAGCTTCGATTGATCATGATGCTGCTCAAGTTTGAACGGCAGTTCTCAGGGCGGCAGAGATTTACTAGAACCAATTATAAGCTGTCCCAAGCTGCCCTAATCAGGGGTGCAGGGACACGGCAGAGGCCGGCTGTCCAGGGCGCCTGCTGTCTTAACTGGCTGCACGAATAGGTGACTCCAGTGTGCGGCAGTCTCTTTGGAGGAAGATCTGCTGTGTTCTACTTCCCCACAGTCTTGAATTGTGTGTGTGTGTGTGTGTGTGTGTGTGTGTGTGTTTGGGGGTGGGTGCAGGCGGAATGACGCATTTCTAATTATATTCCACTGTCAGAATGAATCTTCTGCACAAGACGGAATGGACCAGAGCTCCTCGGGAAAACAGCTGGGCCCTTTTTCAAAGAATTACACCGAATATATTGCACTTGGCTTTTCCTTCGATAGAGATAAAAATTTATTAAAATATTTCTTTTTGGTATTACCTCAGGGCCACATTAAAAGAACCTTTCAGCTGTTTCTCCTAACAATCGTAGGTTCTGCAGAGACCAGGAGGGGTGGAGGGAGTGGGGAAGGGGGAGCGGGGGTGGCTTTGAAAGGCAGAATCTTCTCACGTCATGGACAGAAAGAACTGCGTGCGGAGATTCCAGCCCGGCTTTCACTTTCCCATTTTCTATTGAGGAGGTGGTGAAGGTGGTGGGAGTCTGAATTTCTACTCTGTTACTGGCCTGGGTGTGTTTTGCTTTGGACAGTGTAGTTAAGGCTTCCCACATGTTCCACCAGGACCCCGGCCTTCCAGCTGGAAGGGACAGAGGCCTTGCTGGCTGCCTTTAGTCCTCTTGGTAACAGGTGGGACAGACAGAACCCATGAAGAGATAAATCCCTCCCCTCTCCCCTGCCCCCAGGGTTGCTTTTAAAGTGCCAGCCCTGGCTCAGAGGCCCTTCCTGCTTCTGCTCTTTGGGCCTCCCCATCCCTGCTCCTCCTCATTCATGGGAGACTGCCATCCACGGTGCTGGACTCGCTGACACGCACACCTCCCCACGGGCCAAGCCTGCATCCGCCGAGGCCACTCCCACCCTCCAACCAGCCTTCCCACCTGGTCCCCTGGCCGCGGCCCCGGGAATCACTCCCTATTCCAGCTCAGATGCCATGTCTCCAGTGACACTTCCCAGAACGCACCTACTGCCAGCACTCTCCCGAGCCCTGGCATCCTCAGGCGGCCCCGAGAACCTTCACCAATCACCAGGGAACTGCAATCATCACTTACTGTTTCTTTACTACCAGAAAGTGCTCAATGATTATTTGCTGATTTTCATTGAAAACAAAACTCCCCAGGAAAATTACTACAGGCACAAAGAAACATTCAATTCTTGTATGTGTTTATCTTCTTAGGTGCGAAGGGAATTTAGAAATGCCACAGTTACCTTCAGCAACAGCAGGGAACCACATCACCAACACCACAGTCTCGGAGAGGAATTACAACTCGGCACTGCTCTTTAGGAAAGCTATGGTGACTGAAGAAAAGATGGGACCGACCTGCAACCACTGTACTTGTGAGAAAGCAAGTCTCGGCAATAGGTCTCTAAAATACAATGATGTGATGTACCTAACACTGGAAAAAAGACTGGGCTCTACACTCAAGAACTTAATTCAAGGATGCAAATTAGAACTATAAAATACCTGTGCACACACAATCTTCATTTATGAATGAAGATGAAATTATAAAATATTTATCAGGTAAAACATGAACCCATATATTTGCTTCTAATAATTCTAAATTGTTTCTAAATTGTAATGGATGGATAAACAAACTTTTCTAATAATTCAGGGTATTGAAAATAGTGAATGTGCTTCTTTTACATATAAACAGTAAGATGCATTGTTTTTTCCAACATATTTCAATGTTTTCTGTATTCATACATTCAGCTCAATCTAATTTCCAATCATTTTTCATTTTCAGACCCAAGTTTCCTCCAATGTTATTATCTATGAAAAAATAGGTATGAAAACATGAATTCATGTTTTAAGCACGTCCACAGTTGATGACCCGGCCGATTTCTATGGTAGTGTTAAACCAAGAAAAATAATTTTTAAAGTCCACAGTGTCTTCGGTTTGTAAGAAACTTACCCGTGTTTATACTATAAAGCATAACTCATAAAGTGCTCGTGTATCAAAACCATGTAATTTTAAATAAATACGTTCTTTGCACCTTTCCTGTCCTCCCCACTACCACAGAATCCCTCACACAGAGAGCAAGATGAGTAACACACCAGCTTCATTCTCTCCAGTGAGCCAAAGGTGGCACCACAAATTCATTTTCCAGTGTTAATGAATTGAAGTCCACCAGCCCTTCTCACGTTCTTACTGCTCTGCAGTAGAAACCGGTTTCTGTGGCTGAACCACAGATTACCACTTGAACTTTCATTGTATCTGATCAGCAGCAAAACGAATCAGAGGAACCTAAAAAGTACCAGCGATGGGAGACCTCTCCTCTCCCTTCATGTCTTCAGACACCTGAGAGGCAAACACTGACAGCAAACCTCAAACCCCTACTTCCTATTGTGGGGGAAAAACATAGCACCTGAGCAACCCTGGAAGCCACTTGCTTTGGACAAGCACGGAGATGAAATGCTCTATTCTGCCTCCATGCCATATGCCTTCTGAGAAGACATGCCATTTTATCACCTCTTAGGAACATTAAATATGTATGTGTACTCAAAAACGGTTTATAACAGCTGTAAATGAAAAATGAGAAACTAAACGGCCTCAAAATAAATGCGTTTTTTACACTGTTTAACAATTAACATTAATGAGGAGTGACACCATACATTATGCTGAACTCGGGTGACTAAATGTGTTAGAGATATATTTTAGAAAACAAAATATATTTTGTTACCATAAAAATAACTTTTATGTGATGGTGGCGGGGGGGAATGACAGAGCAGATGCTTATCAAAGCTATAAGAATAACAAAATTAAAGGATCAAAAATTCATAATTAGTGTCAACGGCACAGCTTATGCCTATTAGAAATGTATTAATTAAAGTAATGTATTCATAAGGTTAGAAGCTTAATACATTTCTAAGAGGGGGAGAGAAATCTCCAAGGCCTAAAAACAAACATAAAAAATTAAGGAGTGTGAATTATCCATGTCTGCTTAAGACCAGTTTTAAACACAGACATTCCTATGCCGGATGAATCAGAACTCCTGAACTCCTACAGGTTATCAGGGCCATCCCAATTGTGGCCGTCATGACGATCACTTCCAGTTGCCTAACTGCTGGCAAACGTGTCGGGAGCTAGGCATCTTCCAAAGTTCCTACCTTGTGGAGTCTACTGAGGGTTTCGTCCGCCCCTGGCTGCTCTCTTCCCAGACGCTGTTGGCTAGCTCGTTCCCGATGGACGACATCACCTTGATGAGCTCGACTGGCCAGTCATCCAGGTCCAGAGATCGGACTCGGGACAGGTGGGTGCCAAGATTCCGGTGGATGCCTGAGCACTCGATGCACATGAGGGCTCCCAAGTTCAAACTGGCCCAGTTAGGATCTATGGGAAGAGGAACAGAATGCTAAATGCAATCAGACCATCATCTCTCATTCCAACTGTCCTTAGAAATACAAGGCCACAAATCAGTCCAACTTCACATCGACAGGCTCTTCCTAGAACCACATCCACGGCTAGAAGAAATGCTCCCTAGCCAGTGCTCAGTCCTGTTTGAGGTGTCCCAAATGACTGGCAGTTGGTAGTAGCTTCAGAACACATTTGGCTGAAGCCAAAGCCTTGGAGTTTCCCACACTAAATAATTGACAGTGTTGGTTTGGATAGAAAAGATGCACTTTCCCATACGTCACAGCAGCATTCACCTTGAGAGGGCTGACCTGTATGGGGAAAAAACACGTGTGACTCAGCACCCACGGTGGACAGCTGCTGCTGAGGAGAAGTGCTGAGGGGCAGCCAGGTGACACCGTGACTCTGGTCATTCCCTCATTGCTACCTCTGCAGCCACTGGCACATCAAAGTTTCCAGGAGGTACACAATGGGCATGCCTGCAAATTTCAAAGATGAGAGAGAGGTACACTACAGTGCAAAAATACCGTTTTCAGTGATCTTATTTAACTATAGCTACTGAAGCAACTGCACTGTGGGCAAGTTGGCGGGCAAGGCCCTTTGGTGGGGTTATCACGCAGCGCAACCAACGCTGACTTGCAGAATGAATGGTGACAGGCTTTGGGCTGTGAAACCAGACCAAGGACTAGTGCAAGGATTGCGCAGGACAAGAAGTGGGTTCAGACAGCAGCACTGGGACCCCAGAACTGGAGCACTCACTGCGTGAAACTGGCTGGCATCATCAGAAGACCAAGAACTCAGGCCTGGGTTGACTTCATGCTAGAATCTACAGCTGATGTGCCGAGATGGGGTTGCCCTTGAGAGTCAATGGCTTTCACCGCTGTAAGTAGACACGGCTTACTCACCTGGGAATAGGCAATGTTTACTCCGGGCACACTTGAAGAGTCAACAAAAGACCAAGTAGCTCAGGTCACATTTGACTCACTAGGGAGACATCTTTTGTTTTAAATGTCAAGTGACCAGCAATAGCTTTACGCCAGTTGATCAGAAATCAGAAAACCAGTCCTTTATTTAACATCTACTGCACGTGCAAGAAGGCAGTGACAGATACCACAAGAAATGTGAGAAGAGGCTGGGTGCGGTGGCTCATGCCTGTAATTCCAGCACTTTGGGAGGCCAAGATGGGCGAGATGAGGTCAGGAGTTCGAGACCAGCATGACCAACATGGTGAAACCCTGTCTCTACTAAAATTCCAAAAAAGTTAGCTGGGCATGGTGGAGGGCACCGGTAATCCCAGCTCCTCGGGAGGCTGTGGCAGGAGAATTGCTTGAACTTGGGAGATGGAGGTTGCAGTGAGCTGAGATCCTGCCACTGCACTCCAGCCTGAGCAACAAAGCGAGACTCCTTCTAAAAAAAAAAAAAAAAGAAAAAAGAAATGCGAGAAGAGAGGTCTGTGACCTCAGAGAGGTTCTGGCTGGGAAGGGGAAACCTGTGCAACAAATGGAGAAAACCCAAGCAGAAGAGAACAGAGAAATGCAGAGACTCAATGCTAAAAAGTGTAGTCAGAACCAATGCGCAGGTGGCACAGGAAGGAAGAGAGCAGCGGGGACAGGAAGGATAGCCACATGGGGGATGCCCTGGTCTGGGGGTGTGGAGGGTGGAGGCATGGCACACAGCTGGCATGGACCCCTCCTCGCCTGTGGCTCTCCCTTTGTGTCTGCACAGCCCACCTCTCCACTGGCCCCCTCTGCTTCTGCACCTCTGGATCACTGACAACCAGGTCTCCACCTCCAGATCATGGATGCAGCACAGCCAAAGTCACCAGCCCCTTCCAGGGCTAAACCCAAAAGACTCCTGTGGCCAACATTTCACTTGGCCTCTTGTGGGCTGGTCAGTGCCCAACTCCTCCTCACAACATTGACTACTACTTTTTTTTTTGAAATAGGGTCTCTCATGGTGGCACAATCACTGCTCACTGCAGCCTTAAACTCCTGGGCTCCAGTGATCCTCCTGCCTCAGCTTCTCGAGTGGCTGGGACTATAGGTGCATACCACCATGCCTGGCTAACTTTTTACATTTTTTTTGCAGAGATGGGGTCTTGCTATGTTGCCTAGGCTGGTCTTGAACCCCTGGGCTCAAGCAATCCTCCTGCCCGGGCCTCCCAAATGTTGGGATTACAGGCATAAGCCATTGTGCTGGGCCAGTGCTAACTTCTGATACCTTTTTGGTCAACAACCTCTCTGGATTTTTTTCCCACTTTCCTGGTTGCTCTGTTGGGATCTCTTTCCCAGCTCTTCCTCCCTGACCTCAGGGCTCCTGTGGGGTCATCTCTTCCAATTCTGTAGTCTCTTTTAGGCCAACCCAACCCACACTTTAATCACCACCCAAGCACTAACACCTCTTCCTGGCTCCCGAATTATCATACACGCAACGACCACGTACATATCAGTTGGGAGAATCTCCTCGTCAACATCCACTCTGCAAATGCATTCTTCTGCCAGGTCCTTCCTGTCTCAGCTATTCAAGTTGGGACCCCAGGGGTCCACCTTGATTCTTCCATCATTCCCACAGCCAATCGCAAGGTTCTCAACCTCTCGTAAGTCCAACCCTTTCTTCTAGAACCTACTGCTCCGATGGGCGTCCTCACCAGTATCGCAACTGGGGTGCAAGGGGCTCCTGTCTGCGGCCTCACCCGTCACTTCCCTGCAGACCTCTTCACACAACAGCCAGGGCCCCACTGAACACAGTAGTGTTGATCATGTCACACCACCGCTCAAAACCCAGCACCTCTCCTGCTCCCTTACGTCCCCGCATCCGGCCCACCAAGTGCTGTGGGGAAGGGTCTCACACACTGTCCCCACTCACATCTGGATCCCTACAGCCACTTGCCTAAACTCTTGCCAGAACCTCTGATTTGGTACCTATGCCCACCCCACCGCCCTCCATGCCGCTGTGGGTTACAGACACAGAAGCCACTCATGCTGGCCCCTCATTCAGACCTTTGTGCACCCGCCTCCTACCTCCCCCAAGCAGCTCCCAGGCTGTCAGGTCCAGATCTGAAGGACGACATGAACGCATGGGACACGTTCCTGTGCCTGGACTCCGAATTCTGTGAAACCCAAAATGTTGCAGGGGGCGGGGGATAAAGTGTTCCAGGGCCCCGTGCTCACCACCCTCCGCTTAGAGACAGGGAAGGCTGGGGCTGACTGAGGGGAGAACCTCGCCTCTGCTCCAGCAGAGAATGACTCATCGGAAGGGTTGGGATCTAAGCATCACCACTGCAATTTCCTTGAAAGACGTCTTAAGGCCAACTGGGACACTTCGCTGTGTCTCGGCCTGGGTGGAGAACCTCGGCCTGTGGCTGATCCCAGCCTCCTAGCACGGCCTCAGACCTCTGAACTGTCTCCTGCCCCCGACCTGGCTTCAGGCCCCGCTGGTTCCACAGCCCCAGGCCTGCCGTGCCTGTTCTCCAGGCCCCCACACCTGTGTGCGTGCCACCTGCCAGCACTGCCTTTTCACCTTTGTCCTCTGTAAGCCTCTCGCTCTCTGGGCCTCAGCTCCCCTCCTGAGAAACGAGGCTAATCATTCCCATCCTCAAGGGGCGTCAGAAGGATTAAAAGCTACGAGGCACTTAGAGCAGTGGCTGCCCCATGGGAAGTACAGTGTTAGGTGTTGGCTGTAATTACATCTGTTCCTTCACATATTCAGCCAATATTAACACACTGGCTTCTGGGGATACAGCGGTGAAGAAAATGGAGAAAAATCCCTGCCCACAGAAATGTAGGACGTAGATTCTATGCGGACAGACCAACCAGGAAAAAGTAAAAAAACTAGGCCCAGCACAGTGGCCCCCGCCTATAATCCCAGCACTTTGGGAGGCCAATGTGGGAGGATCGCTGAAGGCCAGGAGTTTAAGAACAGCCTGGGCAGCATAGTGAGACTACCTCTCCACAAAAATTTTAAAAAATCAACTCGGCATGGTGGCATGCACATGTAGTCACAGCTACTCAGGAATCTGAGGTGGGAGGATTGCTGGAGCCTAAGAGTTGAAGGCTGCAGTGAGCCATGATTATACTGCTGCAACCAAGGACAGGCCCTGAGAGGCAGCCCATCTGCTGCAGTGCTGCACTCCATCCTGGGCTATAGGGCAAGACCCCATCTCAACCCACTCCTGCCCCCACCCAAACCAGAAAAGAGCTAAGAAAATTGTACGATACACCAGAGCTAGGAAGCCCTCAGGGCAGGACAGCAGGGAGTAGGGATGTGTGTGTGTGATTTCAAACCTGGTGGTCAGGGAAGGACTAAGAGGCAACAATGGGACAGAAACCCAACGTTGCGGGACCCGAGGTTCTATTTGTGGGCCAAGCTGAAGATGAGAGCCTGGATGTGCTCCTACCGTAGGCTGTGGTGAGCTATCTGGTGGTAGTGGTGGGTACCAGTCCCCTCTTGTGTGCAGGCCTGGAGTCCACAAAGGGAAATAAGGCAGGGCAGGATTCTAGACATCAGAAAGGCCCAGGAGAGAGGGGCACCTGTGAGGTCCACGCAGCAGGGCGAGAGGGACCAGCACACAGTCAGCTCTGACCAGGGCTTCATTCACGACATGGATGGGCAGACAGAAAGCAGCAGAAAGGGTGGGCTGCCTCTCAGGGCCTGTCCATGAAGGTCAGACCTGCTGGTGAGAGCCACTGATGGTCCCAAGCCCTAGGATTCTCAGGGGCCTCAGGTGTGGACTTCCCTTGGCATGTCCCTGGCAGAAGGCAGGCAACAGGTGCCCTAAACAAAGGCCCCACTGTCCGATGGGCCTGGGACACGCTGGGATGGGCCGTGCTGAATAGGCATCTTCAGAGCAGGACTCCCCAGAAGCACAGGTGTCCGAAGGCTGCAACTTCCTGGGAGGTGGATGCTGTTAAGAGTTTCCCAAATTCACTGGCTCTCGGAAACCCTTTATAGACAGGCACCCCCAAAGCTCCAGAAGCTCAGCGTCCACTCTGGAAACAGTGCTGTGGGATGTGCCCAGTGCACAGACAGAGGGGGCTCCTGGTGGTCTAGGGCATTAGGGGGCCAGGGAGCTGTTACCACAATTCCAAATTCCACGCTGCATGACAATCTGCAAGCCTCAAAAGATCCTACCACTCAGACACGACTGGTGGTAACCTTTCAGAGATCAGCTTACAGATCTTTCCCCGCTAAATACCTGGAAATATCGTTAGGTTCATCCAGACTCATTGTCATGCCCCTTTTTCATTTTACAGCACAGTATGAAGTTTCTTTATCTCAGTTAAGCCCCCTACCCTCCCTTTTTTTCCCTTGAGACGAAGTCTCACTCTGTCGCCCAGGCTGGAGTGCAATGACGCGATCTTGGCTCACTGCAAACTCCGCCTCTCCAGTTCAAGTGATTCTCCTGCCTCAGCCTCCCAAGTAGCCAGGATTACAGGCATGTGCCACCATGCCCGGTTAACTTTTGTATTTTTAATAGAGATGGGGTTTCACCATGTTGGCCAGCCTGGTCTTGAACTCCTGACCTCAGATGATCCACCCACCTCAGCCTCCCAAAGTGCTGGGATTACAGGTGTGAGCCACCACGCCCAGGATCAATTAAGCCTTTTCCATGATTTTTAAAGGTAGAAAAGAGAAGACATCACCATGAACTGCATTTCAAATTGTTAAGACATTTGGGATGCTTCTGATTTTGTGCCATACAAAGCACTGTGATGAAGATCTGGAAAGAGAGATCTCTGCACCTGCCTTGCTCAGTCCCATCTGTTTAGTTCCTAGAGTGTACACCTGGAGTCAAGGGCATCCACTCTTCAAAAGCTTTTTATATCCATTTTCAAAAGGCCCCATGGAGGTGTTTACAGTTCATCATCAGTGTGGGCAGTGTACCTATCCCAGTACTTTCACCAAAATTGGGTATTTTTACTTAACACATCCTTGCCAACGTGCTACATCTTCTGAGCCTTTCCATTCTTCTCAAGGCCCTTGTTCTTGAGAAAATACAGCAGGCTGGCCAACAGCTTGGTTTGAATCCTGCTATGGGACTTGCTATTTCTGTGACCTCAGACAAATGACTTGACCCTTCAGGCTCCTCAATTCCTCCCCTTTAAGTGGGGCCCACAGCAGCAACAACTATTAGGGTTGCAGAATGAAAAGACAGCGCTTGCGAGGGTTTGGCACGGGGCTGACACAGACCACACGTTTAGCAAATGCGTGCTTGCTATCGCCTTTCTCCTGAATTGTCAAACTCTGCCTCTTCCCTTTGTCCCTGTCTATCTGCTCAGGTGGTCTTGCTCAGAACAAACTGGCCCACACCTCCCCTGCACTGGCCTCCCCTTCCCACCCCCATCCGCACTCACATGCACAAGCTCATCTCAGACAGGACCTGCGACCTCCGATTTGCCCGGTATCACGGTCCCCGCAAGCCATGGATGGCTTTCTTTTAAAGCAACCTTCAGATGCACGGTGGAAACAACTGCAGGCATTTTCCTTAATGGATGTTCTAATATTTCTCAGATTTGTGCTTTTAAAAAAGCTCTTACTTTTAAAACTTTTTGATAGAAACATACTTCAAATAACTGCTTCTCTCTTCGAACTTCATTTCACCACACATTTGAAAGTAAAACTTAAAAATTCAAACATAAGGAGGTGCTTTAAAGAACAACCTCAAGATACTTGGAGAAGAACCCCTTCCCTCACCCGCAGGACAGACTCCTCCACAGAGGCCGTAGACGGACTTTTGATCTCTCTCCTGCCTGCTATGCCGCTGAGTGGACTCTTGGAGGGGTGCTTCCCTTCCCTTTTGTCTGGAGCAGTCCTGGGCTCCTGTCTCCCTTCCCGGCCGAGCTGACCCTGGCTGGCCTCCTCCCTGCTTTGCCTCTATTCCAGTCTGTTCAAAATGGTCTGGCCAGATCCGTCTCCCCAAGTGGAGCTCAGGGTCCATCTCCTTCCTGCTCTAAAACTCCAGTGATGTCCCTCTGCTTACACATGAAGAACAAAGCTGGCAAGTTTCACTTAGCACTCACACTCCAACTGGCTTCTACCGGTTTCCCAGCCCAAACAGCACCTCTGATCCTACAACCACCTGGAGCAGCTCTCCTCAAGCCACTCACTTTGCTCACAATGATTCCTTCGGCCCCTTCCCTGTACACACCCTGCCCGTCTCCAGAGCCCTGCTGACAGACAGCTCCTGCCTGGGTGGCAAGGCCGCTGGGTGCCCCTGATGACTCTCCCCAGCGCTTAGCTCCATGGTCAGCAGGTCGGTGCCTTGTCCAGTGCGTTTCAGGCTTCAGGATGGCAGGACCCACCACGCCATGCACGTTTGACTCCTGGGCGGCACCCAGCCTGGTACCAGCACCTCTTACCTTGTTTGAACTGGACTTCCTTCTCTTCAAAACACTACTTAACAAAAAAAAAATCTGAATGGAAGAAGTTTACTGAATGTCTCCAATACTGTCTCTGGGCTGGGACTGCAACAATGAAAATAAGTCCACACTCTCAATATCATGACAACAAAATGACTTTTTCAAAGGGAAAATAATAGTATGGATTAGACAACAGAAAGCATGAAATAAAACTGGGTTACTCTGTGGCACAAAGCAGTACTTACAACTTGTATCAGTTCAATCAGAGGCATTAGTGGGTAATGGATTTAAGACCAAAAAAAAAAAAAAAAACAAAAAAAAAACAAAGACATCATTTGATGGTGAAACCCAGAACATATGATTATGAAATTAAAAAAACAATACCCAGAAATCTCTAGGCAGGAATGAACCAATTATATTCTATTTTTATGAAAAAAAATCAGTAAGTGATCACTGATTAATCAAAAAGTAAGCCAGCCACCATGCCTGGCTAATTTCTAATTTTTTGTAGAGATGGGGGTCTCCCTGTGTTGCCCAGGCTGGTCTTGAACTCCCGGCCTTCCTAGCCTTGGCACAGGCTGTGGGGCCGAATCCTTCGCACCCCAGGTGTGACTGCTGCTCATCGGATGCCTAAGGCAAGGAAAGACTCACAGAAACGCACCCTGCAGACAGGGGTGAGGCTTGTGTGGAAGGCGCTCTGTTAAGGTAAAATCCAAACAAAATATCTCAGTTTCCTAAAAGCAGTTAACTCTTATCTGCCAAACAGGACAGACGTGAGTTCCCTGCAACCCGGGCCTAGTGGGACCATGTGGTCTCCAGCTGCAGAGTGCCAGCCCCTGCTGCCACCGCATACACTTACTCTGGGTATCGCAGTCCACACAGTGGGAGTTCCCGCGCATGTTCCGGATCGACTGCAGGGCCATGGCCTCGCTCTGGCTCGTCAGCCGGGACTGGGCACGAGGAAGACACAAATACAAGGAGAAACGCACATCACTGATAACGTCAGGAAAAGATCAAACAGATTGGGAGCAAATGTAGGATGAGGGTAGTTTCCAAACAATCACTCCTGTTTTGACGTCTTTGGGAAAGAGCATAACTGAAGGAGACATCATCATGCACGGGGCTGGGGGGAGGGAGGAAATGTCACATTTTAACACTCAGCAGCTAAGAGGGACTCTGCCAGAAATGAGCAAAGAGGAGAGCTCTGGATCATCTGTGAATAAACATGGACCATGGTCACCTCGAGAAGGTAAATGGGTAACCTTCTGGGCAGCAGCCACATGTCTGCTTGATATGAAGAATGAGAAAGAAATAATCCGTTTATAAGCCCAGGGTTAGGGCTTCATCAGCACTGTAAGACATATCTCATGGTTTCTTGTCAGAAAACCCCATCCATACCACACATCACCCTGGGAGATGCACCTGTCATCTGAAGACCCTCAGTTGCCACAGTGACAAAGCCACTCACCAAGGTGGGGACAGGGATGAACATGAGCATAGCTGGGGTGCTGATTCTTAACCTTACACTTGATGGCTTGCTTTATTTANTAGGGCTTCATCAGCACTGTAAGACATATCTCATGGTTTCTTGTCAGAAAACCCCATCCATACCACACATCACCCTGGGAGATGCACCTGTCATCTGAAGACCCTCAGTTGCCACAGTGACAAAGCCACTCACCAAGGTGGGGACAGGGATGAACATGAGCATAGCTGGGGGTGCTGATTCTTAACCTTACACTTGATGGCTTGCTTTATTTATTTATTTATTTATTTATTTATTTATTTATTTATTTATTTATTTTTTAAGCCAGCGTCTCTGTGGCTGAAGCTGGGGTGCAGTGGCACGATCATAGCTCACTGCAGCCTTGAACTCCTGGGCTCAAGTGATCCTCCTGCCTCAGCCTCCTATAGTGTTGAGATTACAGGTGTGAGCCACTGCACCTACCTCTATGGTCTTCTTTAAAAAGGATTTAAAAACATATGTGCTCACTGCAGCAAGTTTAGAAAATACAGAGGGAAAAGCACATAAAGATTTATAAACAATAACATGGGCCATCCATAGTTAAGCATTATTAGCGTTTTGATATCTGTTCTTTCAGCCTGTTGTTTAAACACATCCACATACACATACGGACTTTAAAAAGCCAGCATAATACATATTGCTGGGTAGAAACCTGCCCTTTCCAGCCTAATGACATCTGTTCATTGCTCAGTGCCATCACATAGTCTCTGACGTCATCATTTTAAATGGCTGCATAGCATTCCACTTAGTGAAGACCTATTTATTAAGTTCTCTTTGATGGACATTTAAGTCACTTCCAATTTTTCTCTATCATAAACAATGCTGTAAGAACATACGATGGCTAAGTCTTGGTACACATCCATGATTATTTACTAAGAACAGATTCCTGGAAGTAGAAGTTCGAAGTGAAAGGTATGTACTGGATATGTACCTTTTTCCTCCCCTAGAGAGAGGGTCTTGCTCTGTTGCCCAGGCTGGAGTAGTGCAATCACAGCTCAATGCAGCCTTCATCTCCTGGGCTCAAGTGGCTCTCCCACCTCAGCCTCCTGAGTAGTTGGAACTACAGGTGTGAGCCATGCATCTGGCTATTTTAAAATTTGTAGAAACGGGGGGTCCCCCTACGTTGCCCAGGCTGGTTTCAAACTCTTGGCCTCAAGTGATCTTTCCACCTTAGCCTCCCAAAGCACTAGGAGTACAGGCGTGAATCATCGTATCTGGCTGCTATGTACAGTTTTTAAGGCTTATTAAATATGCATTTAATATCACAGTTAAAGCAAAAATTGATCTATTTCAGAGGACAGTTAAAATAAGCTTGATTTTGTGTAAGAATTTTCATAAATTGAAACATCTCATGTCAAATTGATGTGAAACAATATATTCCTTGCTACATAATAATAAATTGTAATGTATTCATTACTACTGTCTAATTAGCATCATGCATTATTGAATTTTAATTCCCTTTGGTTAGATACCCAAGTATTCAAAATATGTTTAAACAGTTTACACTGGCATCTGGAATGCACATGTGTGATCACACACACACACACACACACGGATGTGCTTCTCTCTCTCTGTGTACATGTATCACTTCTGTAGTTGGTTTGTCTTGTCTCTGTCTGTCTGTCTAGCTATGCCTATACTTGTATCAGCTTCAATTATCCACTGGCAGGTAAAACATTATAAAGCTGGTGGTCAACTGGGCCTGTGTTTTTGCCCTCCTGCCACTCCTTGTGGACAGTATTTCCATGTTTTATGCCCTCACACCTGTTCAACCAATGCCCAAGATGACCAGCTGTGAGTTGGCCACCTTTGGTTGCTCAATGCATTCTCCTCCCAAGGGAGCAATTCCCTGGAGCACAGGCGCCTAGTGGGGGCCAAGGGGCAGCATTCTAAAGGCTTGCGTGTGCATCGGCTGAGACACGAGCAGGGAGGAGCCTGGCAAGGTGTGGAATGGGAAAGGCTGCCACCATCCCAGATCTTCCTGAATTAGGTCGAGGTGGCATGGGCTCAGAGTCTGCCATGAGAGACTGTGATTCTCCCATGAAGGCGGGAATCTGTGCCTCTGTTTGGTAACACATTCTGCCTCCCCGCCTTCCTTCTCAGAATGAGCTGCCCACGCTTGGAGGATGCGGCGTGCTGTTGCTCCCCATCGAGGTGGCCCCAAAGCACCCTGTGCTCGTTTCAGGAGGCATATCGTGGATGCATGTGGACGTGACCCAGTAAAGCCAGGGTGCATGGAATGAAAGGCAGTGGTTCTCCCCACCTTGGGTATAAAACATCTTTTAAAAAGGGAAGCAAATTACATTATAATAATAATGACTGTGGTCTGGTTTACCCTGGTTAAAGAGGGTAATAAAATAAGACACTTTATCTTTCTGAAAGACAGACTCTCTTTTTAGTGACAAAGCTGCACATAAATCATTGGCAGAAATTTCTTTAAATGGTTACAAATGAAACTGCAGGTCGGTGGGTAACGTCCTGTCTCTTAGTTTCTAGTTGAACATAGTCTGAAATATCAAAATGCTCTCCAAAAGTCTATAGCGCCCCAACAAAGAGGTTCAAGAGAACCAAACATGAAAATAATGACATGGAAGCAATCCTTGACGGGAAAAAGGACTTTTGCAGAAGGAATATCACTGGGCAGTAGTCTAGAGAACACAGGTTAAGCCAGGTGCAGTAGCTCATGCCTGGAATCCCAGCACTCTGGGCATCTGAGGCAGGTGGATCACTTGAGCCCAAGAGTTTAAGACCAGCCTGGGCAACATGATGAAACCCCACCTCCACAAAGAATATATATTAAATCAATAAATATATAAATAAATAAGCAAGCAAGCCAGGCATGGTGGCACATGCCTGTAGTCCCAGCTACTTAGGAGGCTGAGGTGGGAGGAATGCTTGAGCTTGGAGATTGCAGTGAGCTGAGATTGTGCCACTGTACTCCAGCCTAGGTGACAGACAGACAGACTCTCTCCAGAGAAAAAAAAGAGAGAAAAAAAATATAGGTTAAAATCTTTTTTCTTTTTTAGCTAAATAACTACAAAAACCAAATTGCCTCTAATGTTTTTTTTTAATATAGAAAAGAGCTGCAACACTACCTCTAATTATTGAATAAAACACATACCAGGCTTTATCAGTTTAGATAACCGAAACTTTATCTTCCCAAGCTCCCTGCACGCTCATATAAACCCTGTACTTTTCATTTATGTCCCTAACAAGAGATGGTTTTCCAACTTGATATCAATTTGAATTCTGGGCATTTATGAGAACAGTGCATCTTTTAAGTCCATCTCTTTTTTTCTGAGCGTATTCTGTCCAAAACAAAAATAAATGTGGACCCAGAAGCCATAAGAGTCCAAAAGATTCCCTCTGGGATTGGCTAAGAGAGTGAAGATTTAACCTTGGCTCTTCTGCCAGGGAAGCATGGTCAGGCTGGAACACTCACATATGACGGTATGGACACAGGTGTTTCTGATCGTTTTAGTTACTGAGCTTTCTGCTCACAAAGAATAGCTAGGTCCTGTCATTCACACCAGTCCTCTATTTTCCCCTCCGTGGGGCATTACTTGGGGCTCGCATTCCCCGAGCAGCCGCAGCCCTGGTTTTGGGCAGCCTGGGGCCTCACCTTGTTCTTGCTGCTCTCGCACGACTGCAGGCTGGCCAGGATCTGGCTCTCGATGGCTTGGACCCAGGCATCCCGCTCCTCATACGTCGTGGCTTCAAAGTGCCACGTTTGGCCAGTGAGGGACACAATGATAAACTCAAAGTTTTCTTCTTGTTCTGAAACACAGAGTGTGGGATGAAGAGTTTAGCTTTCACGAGACAGCAGTCCCCCTGCTGGCCCTCTGTCATAGAAGTGCCTCTGGGTTCAGCTGCCCCTGCACGGGCTGGTGACGCACACAGCACTGGACAACCACAGCAGCGGAGATCTGAATCTATGCACCTCCCAGCACTCCAGACATGGTTCCTAAGGCCAGCATGGCTTAGCCAGGTTTCAACCAAGGCTCAGGGGACAAGGCCTGATGAAATCGACGAGTGATGTCAGTGTCTCTGTGTGGTGCACACACAAAACAACTTACGAGAATAACTATGTAACTCATGGCTGACCATCCTTATCTGTGGGATGAAAATTAAGTTAGGGCCGCTAACCTCCGGATGCAGGGTTAATTTCTACCAAGCACTCGCATAGATCCACAGACATTCCATGGAAAGAGGAACGTGGGAAGGTTTCTGTTCTTTTATGGCAGAGGACCTGTTGCCGTGGGAGAGGCATCAATTCCCGTGTTTCATTTGGGCAGAGTGTGTGGGATCCCGCGCGCCTTAGGAGGATCTCAGCTGAGACAGGCCCCAGACTTGGTAGCCACTCTGGGGCCGTGACTGGAATGGGAAGAAAGGAACTTGGGGCTACCCCTGCAACCCCACCTGCCACATCTGAGTCTTTGGGCAAATTCCTTGACTCTTCGAGGTTCATTTTTTCTAACCCATAAAATGAAGGCAAAGGGCACCGACTGTCTAGTGCTTTTCTGCTAGCTCCATGAAGTGTACAGACCCACGTGGACGTGGGGCCTGGTCCATGCGAGACACTCCACAGATTCATGCCGGCCTCTGTTCATGATTCCTGTCCCCACTCCCAGCCCCCAAGTCCCTGCCAAAGGAGGAGGCACCACTGGCAAAGAGCATAACTAATTACAGACAAGCATGAATAATTTTTTTTGAGATGGGGTCCCACTTTGTGGTCCAAGCTGGAGTGCTGTAGTACGATCACAGCTCACTACATCTTCCACCTCCCAGGTTCAAGCGAGCCTCCTGCCTTTGCCTCCTGAGACCCTAGGCTAGTCTCAAACTCCTGAACTCAAGTGATCCTCACTCCTTGGCCTCCCAAAGTGCTGAGTGACAAGTGTGAGCCACTGCATCAGACCCTCATTAAGAAATCTTCAGCTGGGATTTCAGACGCAACACCTCATTTGACTCAAGTTTCCAGGCCCTGGCCTGTGAACTAGCTGCATTAGAATCCCCTGGCAAGCAACTATTATTGGTACTGACTTTCATCTACCTGTCTGCCAACTACTTTACTTATCTCCGTCCCCAGCCCGTGGCCATTGGGCTGGCTCATGTCTACTGCACGGACCTCTGACCTTTCAGACTCTTGGTCCCTGTAGCCCAGCTTCTAAGCACGGCTTACTGCCCTTACCTAGGCTGGCTCTCCCAGGCCCTTCCTGGGACATAAGGATGTGCCACCCCACTCGCCCTTTCCCCACTCCTTTCTGGCTGGGTGGACGTGCAGCCCTCTTTATGGCTGAGATCCCTTCCACCTGAACAGCTCACTGATGCCACCAAGCCCCAGTCCCGGGGTGTGGGGACAGCACCCAGCCAGAGAGGGCCCATGGCCTCCACCAGCCCCTCAAAGGTCTGTGACTCCCCTAGGTGCTGACAGCCACTGCGCCCCGGGCATATTCTGGGGGCTGCAGGAAAGTGCTATGACGTGGGTGCTGAGTGGAGGTTGGGCCTGAGGTCCTGGCTGGTTAGTCCCCCTTGGGGTGTTGGCACTGAGGCCCACCCCATCTGTGAAAGGGACTGATCTGGGCTGGAGTGGGAGGGGAGAGAAAAGTCTTCACAGGAAGTTCTCGGCTGGCCCATACGGTATGTGGGTGTCCTTTGTGCTCTCAATCACCCTGGTTCCTGATTTCTGGAGAGCTGGTGACAAGAGGTCAGGATGAGAGGGTCTGGTCGCTCAGGAATGTTATCCCAATCTACTGGGCTCTTGAATTTGAAGAACAAATGATCCCCCCACCACCTGTGTATTGATGCAGATGTAAACACTCCACCTGCTGTGGAAAGGAGGGTGGGGAGGAAGGTGGGGTCGGGGTGTCTGCAGGTCATGCCTTCAGTAATGACCTTAAACACTCAGGGACTTGGGAGTTTTCATTAAAAAAAAAAAAAAAATCATTGTAACTGTAAGTTTCACATAGGTTTCACCATGGCTGACTTACAATGATACCGTGCAATTACTGGCTGAGCCACTGCCTCTGTGGGTCTTGGTCCAGCTTCTTGATCCATGGGCTTTTATGTCCTAGTACTATGAATTACAATATTTTCCTTACAGATTCTCATAGGATAGTGCCCTAATTCATGTATGTTATGCAAAACTCCCCTAGTGAACAGATAGGTAAGGTAAGAAAAACTACGTAACTCACAGTTAGGTCATAAGGAACACTTGGTAATTCATGGGTGGGATGTGACAATTTTTCATTAGGAGATCAACTCAACAGGCTCACACTTTGTTTAATCTGTGAAATTCAAATACACGTATCAAAGCTCCCTCTGATCAGTGTTTATTGGATCTTCTAGTGAAAAAAATTACAACCATTAGCTTCCCAGTTAAATTTCTGCACAACTGGTCCCCTGTAAAGCTTTCCTGTTCAAATGTGTGGCTCCAGTCAGTCATGAGCTACAGTCACTGGAACAAAGGCCAAGAGCTGAACTTGCATTACACTGTACAGGTGCAGGTCTCGGTCACTGTGGTCCTTAGCTGCCCTCCCCCACATGCTAGGCACTGGGCTGGGTGGAAGGGATTCCAGCATGCAGAAGCCTGTGCCCTCTAAACGTTTCTACATGGTGAGGACGGGCACACACAAGCAGGCAGATGACTGAACACAAAGTGATAAAAACAATGCAAATCTGAAGGAAGTTCCACGGGAACATCTCTATTTTTTGCCTCATCTCAATGCAGTAGCTGCTATCTGGTATCTTGCACTGGAATACTCTCAGTATCTCATGCAAAGACAAAACTTGCAAATTAAATTGCTAAAGCACAGTTTGGCTCTGCCCGATTAATTATGTAAACAAAATTTACCTATGCATGCAAACTCTACTTAGAGGAACAAATATATGTAAGTGTTCACAGGAACATCAGAACCCATTTTGAGCTAATATCCAAATGTGCTCCCTACAGTGGCTGTTCTACGGCTTCATCACTCACTCTATTTATTTATTTATTTTTCGAGACAGAGTTTTGCTCTTGTCTCCCAGGCTGGAGTGCAATGGCGTGATCTCAGCTCACTGCAACCTCCGCCTCTCGGGTTCAAGCGATTCTCCTGCCTCAGCCTCCTGAGTAGATGGGATTACAGGTGGGTGCTACTACACCTAGTGAATTTTGTATTTTTAGTAGAGATGGGTTTCTCCATGTTGGCCAGGCTGGTCTTGAACTCCTGACCTCAGGTGATCCGCCCACCTCGGTCTCCCAAAGTGCTGGGATTACAGGCATGAGTCACTGCACCTGGCCGAACATTCACTTTAACAATCTATCCCACCACCTGTCTTCTCCTTATACTGGACACAAGTAAGTTCCCTTTTCTAGTATCTTCTATGTCACTCAACATTTCTGTGTCTCCTTTCAGCTCCTGGTCCTTTCTTCCCCCATCTCTCTGCATCCTTTACCTGGTCCCCTCATACCTTCTTGCGGACCTGGATTTGATATGGTTTCCTCACTCTCTTGCAAACCTGATGTCCCCCTTCTACAGACCTCCTGCCCTCCCTTCCTGATCTCACTCCATCCTTGAGAGAGATCATCACCTCTTTTCATCCTTCACTCGCACAGTCTGCAAAGCAGACACGTGTATGCGTGCATCCAGCTCTTTACCACACTGTGTTTTCTAATAATGCTTCCCCATCATCCACCCTATTGAAACCTCACTTTATAAGATTACAAATCAAGGAACAGCCAGGGGTCATGGGCTGTGCTCAGTCTTCTTTCTCACTGACTCCCCTCTTTTTGGAGCACCTTACGGGGCTGATAGGCACCACCATCTTGCAGTATTTTCCCCGTTGGTCTTCTGAGATGCTTGATCACCCTGAAGACTCACCCAGATGTGAGCAAGGCATTTATCAGGGTGAATGAAAGAGATGTGAATAGAGTTACATGGATTCACAACTAAGGGGTACTAAGTAGCATAAACTAGTAGGAGGTCTGCAGCGGTCAACCATGGAACTTTTACCTCTGTCTTGCCTCATTCAATATCCATTATGTTTTATCAATGACTTGGATAAAGACATATAAAGTCTGCTTACCAAATTTTGAAAGCAAAGAGTTTTGGGGGATAACAGATAAACTAAAGTTTTATTCCCATCCCTAGGGTCTAAAAAGAGGAGGATCTCTGAGCTGAACTGACAACTCAAATGGTCAAATGCATGACTAGAATTCCTTCCCTTGGACCCCAACAGCAAAAGAGGTTTTGGGGGAAGATTTTGCTTCCTAACTACAAATATGAACAGGCTGAAGGACTGCAGTGAACAGCAAGCCCATAATGGGGCTCCCGATGAAAGTGAAGGCTGTGAGTGTGTCATCCACAATGGTGAGGAGGTGGTCCTGTCTCCATCACTCAGGGTGGTAGCCAGCAGGCACCACAGTAAGAGCCTAATGCCAGGGACTGCTCACTGGGGACTCTGAGCACAGGGGACTTCTGTCTGATGGAAGAGGGATGACACCTGTTCTGGGTGCCCTGGAGTCAACCCAGGACAGAAAAAAATGATGGAGACCCTGCAAGTGGAAGATTCTTTCCCCCTCACAACTATCCACAGATGGAGCTTATGGGTTCTGCTCCCTTGGGAGTTTCAGGCCCTTGAATGTGGCCCTTTCAGAGGGAGAATGGTGGGAATTCAGCATCTCATAGGTGATTGGGAGGGCCCTAGCTGAGAACTATCTTGCATCTGTGTTCTCAATGCAGGCAGCTCTGAGCAGCTGCAGGGAGTTCTGTGTTGAGATCTCCAAGGCTGGCTCCAGGCTCCTGGAGAAGGATCTGTGATTAGCTAGCAATGTCTACCCCAGGGCAAGGACGGGGGTGCCCGTGGCGTGCCTGCCATCTTCTCACTGTGTAACTATATTTCTCTTTCCAGCTTTCTGATCACTGCTTCTCTTTCTCCTCCCTGGTTCCTCTGCATGTGGCCTTTAGTAAAGGCAAACTTCAAGTTTAGTTAATGTTCCTCCTTCCTCCTCCCTCCTTCTTAAGGGTTCCTTTCCTTCCGAAGCTCAGTCACTTCCTACAGACATGTACACTTCATATATACATATATACACACATATATACATACACACATATATATCTAATTCATATATCTAATCGGTTTTAGATTTTTAAATGCCCATGGATTGTTTCTCAAATACTTTGTCCTCATTATCAAATTTAACATGCATCACATAGATTTGCTAGAATTTTCAAATGCTCCTCTTGGGGCTCTGTATTTCTCTTAATGATTATAATGCTATTCTAATCATAAAATCTCAAAATTACCTGGATTCCTCCCTCTCCCTCTTCCTACTGTCATCTCATCAGTCACAGCCCTGCTTAGCAATATCCGCCAATCTGTACTCTTCCACGTCCTTCCACTTTCAGCCCTTGCCTGACTGTTAATTGGCTCTGGCCCAGCTTTAACCCTTCTCTGAGTTTACCGTGTAGGAAGTTTGTGCAGTTGCTCCCCTCCCCAACACTTAAGCACTTCTCCCTTGTTCCTGGGGCCTGGCTTCTCTTCCAAGCTGATTGCTTCACAACACAGCAGTCCACAGTGACGCCTGATCTCCAAGAGGACCCTCCTTCTCCCTCCCCAAATCAGATACACAAGCTGAAACTAGAACTGTGAGCCTAAAGTGCTAAAAACCTGCAAAAGTGAAGGCTACCCTGAAAGGCAAACACCTTTGGTAGCACAACAGATAAGGTCCTAAGACAGGAAACACAAACCCAGGGTCTGGCACCCGGCAATCCTGCAAGGACAGGAGCCGGGAAGCCCCAGGTCTCAGAACTCCCTTGGCTTCTGGTATCTTCTCTACAGAAAAGCTTCCCATGGACGGAGACCAATTACACCTGAACTCAAAACCAGAGGTCACCCAACACACTGCAAACAAGACAGCAGATTTAGATCCAAAGCATTACTGATACAGGCCGGGCACAGTGGCTCACGCCTGTAATCCCAGCACTTTGGGAGGCTGAGGCTGGTGGATCACCTAAGGTGTCAGGAGTTCAAGACCAGCCTGGTCAGCATGGTGAAACCCCATCACTAGAGACAGATTGCTCTTAACCAAATATCAAGACGGATCACAGACTTGTTAAGAGTAACAGTCAGAGTCGTGCGAGTGTGGAATAATATCCTCAAGGGAAAATAACAGTGTAGACATGAGACTCAGGAAAATTCTTGAGATTCACTCTGAAGAACAAGAGTGAAATACAGGCCAGGTGCAGGGGATCGCGTCTGCCATCTCAGCACTTTGGGATGTGAGGTGGGAGAATCACTTAAGCCCAGGAGTTCAAGACTGGTCTGGGCAACATAGTGAGACCTCATCTCTACAAAAAATTTGAAAATTAGCCAGGCATGGTGGCTTGTACCTGTAGCCCCAGCTACTTGGGAGGCTGAGGTGGGAGGATCACTTGAGCCTGGGAGATGGAGGCTGCAGTGAGCTGTGATCACACCACTGTACTCCAGCCTGGGTCACAGAGTGAGACTCTATGAAAGAAAAAAACAGAAAAGAAAAGAGCAGAGAAGAAAAGAAAGGAGGAGAAAAGAAAGGGAAAGAGAAAAGAAAAAGAAAGAAAAAACAAAATATACTTTTTCTGCAAAAAACCCCAAAAGTGCTTATTACCAATAGACGTCCACTAGGGAAATTACTAAATGATATATTTCAGGGACAGGCACAGTGGCTCACGCCTGTAATCCCAACACTTTGGGAGGCTGAGGCAGGCGGATGATCTGAGGTCAGGAGTTCAAGACCTGCCGGGCCAACATAGCGAAACCCTGTCTCTACTAAAATACCAAAAAAACAAACAAACTAACAAAAAAAATTGGCTGGGCATGGTGGCAGGCACCTGTAATACCAGCTACTTGGGAGGCTGAGAAAGGAGAATCACTTGAACCTGGGAAGCGGAGGTTGCAGTGAGCTGAGATCACGCCACTGAACTCCAGCCTGGGTGACAAAGCAAGACTTCATCTCGGAAAAAAAAAAAAAGATGTACTTCAGGAAGATCCTAGAAGGCAGGTTTGTGAAAGACGTGTTGATGAGCAAAGGAACTGATAAATACGTAAAAAAAAAAAAAATCTAAATAAAAACAATACTAAGACTGCTAATGACAATGCCTACCATGGGAAAAGTCAAAATGCTGGAGAACGTGAGAGTGGCGGTGAGGACATGGGAGTTAGGATGTCACAGGGGCCTTGGACTGCTCTCCTGGGGAAGGTTAAGGACTCACTTCACATGTTGGTAAATTAAGTCTATGTGGTAAACTTCTGCAAGAAAAGAAGTAGAATGTGCAATTTTTCAACCAGAAGAAAGAAAAAAAAAATAAGAGAAAGAAGCATGATTAAAACTTCTTAGTCAACGAGGAATAGAAGAGAACTCCCTTACCTTGGACAGAGATGATCTCTCCCTAAACCCACAGTGTCACTAATCCTAAGGGTGAGATGTCAGAAACACACCTTTGAACACTCAGTTACAGGATGCTCAAGACAAGGACACCCACCGTAACTGCTTTTTTTCATCCCTGCTACCCGGTGTAGCAAGACAAAAATAAGGAAATACAAGACTGAGATATTGGAAAGGAAGATAAAGACATTCACAAGGTATATGACTGTTTTCATAGAAAACCCCAAATCACCTACAAATTATTAAAAACCTAACAGCAGTTGGCAAATGGGCAAGATATAAGATGAATACAGAAATATTAATCGCATTTCTGTACACTAGCAAACACAAATCGTATTTAAGCAGGCCTTCCCAAATCATAGGCATATATTTGTATCTGTGAGTAGAAAAGGAGAGACACAAGACTCGTGAATGAGCAAAATACTTCCCTAAAAGTAACGTAAAGAACCACTTGGTATCCGCAGCCGCTCAGAAGAGGTGGTAAAGAGAAAACTTCACAATTTGCCTGGAGGTGACGGATCAGCCAGAGTCTGAGGGTGGCCTGCTCAGGTTCAGGCCTCCTCTCTTGGAGAATGAAACCCTGGCTAACTGGCTAATTACCGTCAAACGCCAACAAGACCCAACAGAGTAAAGAGGAAACAGACGCAAGACACTCTGGGATCCAGGCTGATGGGCACCAGCTTCAGGTAAAGGCATGGACTAGGAAGGCCAGCGCCGTGATAGGCCCTGCTGACCCAGGAAAGCACAGCTAAGCTTCGCTTCCCAACTAAGAACCAACTGTGCAACCCTAGGCTCACTTAAGATACTCTTTTTTCGAGGGGGAGTCCTGTGTAATAACTCTAAACCTGGAAAAGCACAAGATTATACAAATAATGAAGAAACGAAGACAAGAATTGCAATCCTCAGGATCAACAGCTCGGTGATAAAGTGTGGTGAGCAGGAAGCTGTGCCATCTCTGTGATCCTTGGGTATGGTCTGTCTCTGACGTGTACGAAGCACACACAAAGGCCCTGTGATCACAGGGCAGGTCTTAACGCCACGCTTTTCCGTGTGAGTAGCAGTTCACCACGCAGTGAATGCAGTGAGATGCCGATGAACAGCTCTTTGGGGTTTCTGTTCTGTTTGGACTGGATGGTTCAGCCTATACCTGGAGAAGCAGAAGATGGCCCCCTCTGTCTCGTCAATGCAGGGTCCAGCACCAGCTCCCAAATCAAGAGGCAATGGTGCTGCTGGCCCTGGGCTGGCCTCTCCCAGGCAGGCTGTGCTGATGGGAACCGGGGCTGAACAGTGTTGCAAACATCTGGGACACCTGGAGGGGAGAGGCTCAGTCTGCCCTGGGGGAGGCAGGGCAGAGGCGGGAGATGGAATCCTACACCCTCAGTGCAGAGGCGGGCCCCAGCAGGGGGACTACCCTGTGCCTTCTTTTGGATTTTCAGGCCCTGAAATCTATGACAAGGATCTGAACAGCTGGACCTTGCTTCCTGAGGAAGGATTAACATCTGAGCACAGAGCCTAATTAAGGCCACTCTACACCAGCACTGCCGAGTGGAATCCAGCTATGCTAGGCCATGTGTTTCCTAGGATCCTGTGTTTAGGTGGCTTTATTTTTTTAATTTTCAGGGAGAGTAATAGGTGAATACCCATACGTAGAGTTTCAGATCTAATTTATATCTGCCATATGACTTTTCTCTGCCTCCCAAGATTAAAAAAATAAGCACAAGGATTACAGAGCAACTGCATAGTCATGTTACAACTTCCAGGAAGAAATCTGTTTATCTGTAACAAATCTACTGCACGGAATAATAAATACAAAAAATAATACCACTGGGCTCCAAATTCTGTATCAGGCACAACGCCAGGACTTTACAGCCATTATTGCGTGTAATCATTTTCCTCTCTTAAAGTGGCAGTACTCTTCCTCCATTTCCTAAAAACAAATTAACATTAAAAAAGGAGCTCTCCTTAGGAATCAAAGATGGCGTAGGGGCCGGAAGGGTCTCCCAGTGGTTTTCCATTATCTTCTCTTATTCCTCAGGCCAAGAGAACAAGACGGTTGGGCCTTTTGAAAGTAGTTTCCCCAGAAATCCCTCAACAGCTTGTGCTACTGTTATTCTTTTTTTTCTGAGATGGATTCTCACTCTGTAGCACAGGCTCGAGTGCAATGGCGCGATCTTAGCTCACTGCAACCTCCCCTTCCCAGGTTCAAGTGATTCTCTTGCCTCAGCCTCCTGAGTAGCTGGGACTACAGGCGTGAGCCACCACGCCCAGTGTCTCATTCTTTTAAAATTGGATTTCTGTCGTTACTAAACCCAGTTCTGACTAATCCAGTACAGAAGACCTATCCTGGTGGTGATCTCCTATGTGCTGCTCTGGTGACATTATTAGGTCAACACCCAGCAAATCTCAAGATTTAATCCGTGTTTACACTTTGGTGGCACTGCAGTGACCATTTACGCTCATTATGTAAACAGTGAATAGATTTTTGGACCCAAGTGTTTTCCCTTCTTCTGTGTGGAGAGAACAGGAACATGCTCCTCCTGAGGTTCAAAGAAGAATTTTTAGCAGATGATAGAGCCTTATTCAAATCACCGATGGCCCCGAAGGGCTGCAGCACATTACAAAGTGACATGGTGATGACATTTTACTTATGAGCAACTAAATTAAAAATGATCAAAACAGTAATTGGCAGCGTGAGGCCCATCAGTCAGAGACAGAGCCGAGCATTACTCTCCACTGCCACCCTCACTTCAAACGTGCAGAACAAGCACGAACCCGTGAGGATGCCCCGTTCCGAGCTTTCATTTTTTGTGGTGTCATTTCACTAATACAAACTTCCTATTAGTGACAATTGCAGTGGGTTCTATTTCATTCACTGTAAAGACAGATTTTGGGTTGTAGAAGTTCCTGATGGTATATCCATTAAAAGCATGTTGAAGTTTCAGATACACTCACAGACAGCAAAATTAATCCCCCTGCTCCTGAAAAATCAAAATGCCACCACGCCCCAAAGCCCGAAGTAACAGACGGTGTGCTGTTTCCCAGTGTGACATTCCAGGGCTTAGCTGTTTCATAAAGTTTTGTGATTGGGCTCACAGGGATTTAAACAGTTTTCTGTGTTTAACGGTTAGCTGTGGAAAGGTCCACTATAATAGTATTTTAGCACCATGAACCTGTCGAAATCAACCTGCCCAATTATTCCAAACGACATTAATAACACTGGATATTACACTAATTGTGTCCAGTTTCTATGCAGACGAGGCCCCGTGGGGCTAATTTTGCCTCCTTAGGGGCAAGAAACTCAGCCATCAGACTGATTTCACAAGGAATCCCTCCTCATTACACGAATCCAGGCTGTCAAACTTTTTTTTTTCTTAAAGGTTAATGGGCCAATCCGTCATCAATTATTTTTTGGCAGAATTCTAGCAGACAAAGGGTTACAAGGCTAAAAACAGCTGAAAACCGTTTCACATTTGGAAGCTGATTTCAACAGGAGGCATCTGACAAGGATGCATGGGGGAGTGTGGGTGCCAGGCGAGGGAAGGAGGGAGGCACAGAGGCACAGGTCTCGGGCAAGGGGTTTGGGGAAGAGGACAACTGCACTGTGCTCTTGCAAAGGCCAAGAGGACCTGGATCTGTGTCCTGGACTATGACGCAAAATGGCTCAACGCTGTTGATGGGGCCAGGCGCAGTGGCTCATGCCTGTAATCCTAACACTTTGGGAGGCTGAGGTGGGCAGACTGCCTGAGCTCAGGAGTTCGAGACCAGCCTGGGCAACATGAAGAAACCCCATCTCTACTAAATTACGAATAAAAAAAATTAGCTGGGCGTGGTAGTGTGCGCCTATAGTCCGAGCTACTCGGGAAGCTGAGGCAGGAGAACTACTTGAACCTGGGAGGTGGAGGTTGTAGTGAGCCAAGATCACGCCACTACACTCCAGCTTGGGTGACAAAGAGAGACTCCGTTTCCAAAAAAAAAGAAAAAACTGCTGATGGGTGCAGGTGCAAGATCACGCCACTGCACTCCAGCCTGGATGACAAAGCAAGACTCCGTCTCCAAAAAAAACCACAAACAAACAAACAAAAAAATTACTGATGGGCGCAGGTGCAATGCCGAGATCTGTTTCTCTTCTGAATCAAAAAAGGCTCAAGGAGGATGTAGAAGTCACACACTCCAAGTTCTTCAATGACCGGATGAGAATCTGGGTCCTGGGGAGAGAGGAGGTTCTCCCAGGGTGCCCTATAGCCTGAAATCCAGGATCCTGAGGCCCACCCAGTGTTCCATCCACAAGGCTAAGCATCCTTTGTGACACATTTAATGACAAACCCATGATGAAAACGAAATGTGCTATTGCAACGGTGCAGAGATGACATGCTCAGCGTGGAGGATGGCCATGTTCGCTGCACGCAGAGTCCAGGATCTACCAAGCCCAGAGGCCTCCAGACAGCACCACTGCAAAATGACGGGAAAATACAACAGCCAGGGCCTGAGCAGAAAATAACCATCTTCTCCACTCCTGCCCTTGGTAAAAGAATTGGGACTTCTGTTTTAGGAGACACCACAAAGCCCTGGTGAACACATTACCACCGATGCTTACCTTCCGCCAAGCCTTTGTTCTTTTCCCCCTTTGAACAAGTGAGTTTTCGCTACGGGTTTTCCCAGTTTCTGTCCGAACCAGAGCTCCAACTTTGGGGTTCTCTCTCCTGGAACCTACTTCCTACTCTGCCATTGACAGACTGGTACCCATGAACAGCCCACTTCATCTTTCTGATTTCAGCTTTATCTGCAAGGGAGGTGCCACGCTGGACCTGGGATGACAAAGGGAAGCTCTCTCTCCTTTTATTTTAAAAACAGACATTCCTAACTGTTCCTGAAGAGGCTGGTGCAGCCCCAGAATTCCTCTTCACACAGTTCTCCAGGTAGCCACTGTCAATGGAATGGGGTTGGAAACTCAGATGGAATGTACTCGCTACCTTGTGGTCTTTCTCCCTCTACCACGACCCATACCCTAAGCGGCAATGTGTGGCAATGTCAGGCACCTACCCGGGCTTTAATGCTATTTTCCGTCATACACTTTGTAAAATCCTCCAATATTTGTTTTAAAAGCATCTATTACATAGGCATGTGGCTTATTTTACCCAACTATGACAAAAAGTGCACACATTAAGATGTCAGCCAAAACGCAGTATTAAAAGTCAGTTTTATTTTCAAATTTTCTCCCATTTTTGTAGGAAAAGATTGATGTGAAAGAAAGCCTGCTGGCCGGGTGCGGTGGCTCAAGCCTGTAATCCTAACACTTTGAGAGGCCTAGTTGGGGCAGATCACTTGAGGTCAGGAGTTCGGGAGCAGCCTGCGTGACATGGCAAAACCTCATCTCTACTAAAAATACAAAAAGTAGCTGGGTGTGGTGGCGGGTGTCTGTAATCCCAGCTACTCAGGAGGCCGAGGCATGAGAATCACTTGAACCCTGGAGATGGAGGCTGCAGTGAGCGGAGATTGTGCCACTGCACTCCAGCCTGGGCAACAGAGTGAGACTCCCTGTTCAAAAAACAAAAACAAAAAAAAAGACAAAGAAAGCAGGCAAGCCTGGAGAATATGGACCAGGGTTGTACAGAACCAAGACTTATGGAAAATAACACATAAAGCCCACCCCTTACTATAATTGAGAAGTTATTAATTTTAAACCAAAACAAAAGATCATTATAAACACACACAGTTCACGGTTCTCAGGTTAACTATTTTTGGAAACTCTGAATTTGGTCAATATCTTTGTTAAGCCAAGAGAGTCCAACAGAGGTGCTGTCCTATGGCTTAATTTAGAAGAGTGTGATTAATTCTGCGAAGAAGCAAGTCCCCACAGGTAAATTACAAGGTTAGGAATGTTTAACTACTAAATATTCCCCGGGAAGGTTCTCATGACATACAAACGACGCTTTTGTTTTACAAACACATCATAAAGGGTTGGGATACCAGTTCAAGGGCCACGTGTAAAGAAACTCCATTTGAAAGCTTTGGCTTCCAGATCTGTAGGATGCCATATGTGCCTTTTTTTTTTATCTTTTCTGAGACAGGGTCTCTGTCGCCCAGGCTGGAGGACAATGGCATCATCTCGGCTCACTGTAACCTCCACCTCCTGGGCTCAAGTGCTCCTCCCACCTCAGCCTCCCGAGTAGCTGGGACTACAGGCGTGTGCCACCACGCCTGGCTAATTCTTGTATTTTTTGTAGAGAAAAATTTGTTGCCCAGGCTGGTCTTGAATTCCTGAACTCAGGCAATCCACCCACCTCAGCCTCCCAAAGTGATGGGATTAGAGATGTGAGTCACCGTGCCTGGCCCATGCATGTCTTAAATGAAGAAAAGACTCCAAAACAAAGCTCTTGGAAAAAAAAAAAAAGTTACCTGACCGCAAATTGAAAATATCTTGCGACATGGCAGGGGTGAGGGTTGAGGTCTCCCTTGTACTTTCTCCGTCCCAGACACCCTGTGAAAGCGTCAGGCCCAAGTGTTCCGTTTAGAAAGAGAAAGCAATGAGAGGCGCGTGCTGTGATTTATCTCGATTTATCTCGTTACTAAGTGGTAACCATTTGTTACTCATCCTGACACACTCCCCACTTTGCAGAGGTCCCCTTGGGCTCCTAATTATAGGACTAAGTGAACACGGCCACGCTGGGCAGGCCTAGGGCGGGTTCCTCTGCAAGAGTCCAGCATGGCCATCATGAGACCCGGCCCCCAGGCTCACCAGGAACCTGCAGGGGCACCCTCCACTATCCACGGGCGGCTTCCTCTCCTAGGTGCTGCCCAGCGCCGAGGTGATGCCCAAGACTGCCATCCTTTCAAAAGGAGGGGGCTAGAAAAATGAGCATTCTTGCTTCTCTCCCCAAAACGTCGATTCTAGTTATTCTCCACGCAAGGGTTTCCTAAATCTGAAGTTACCTGCATTAGTTTGTTTGTTTGTTTTTTTTTTTTTTGAGACAGAGTCTTGCTCTGTCACCCAGGCTGGAGTGTAGTGGCACGATCTTGGCTCACTGCAACCTCTGCCTCCCTGGTTCAAGAGATTCTTGTGCCTCAGCCTCCCAAGTAGCTGGGATTACAGGCATGCACCACCACGCCCAGCTAATTTTTGTATTTTTAGTAGAGACGGGGTTTCACCACATTCATCAGGCTGGTCTCGAATGCCTGACCTCAAGCGATCCGCCCACCTCGACCTCCCAAAGTGCTGGGGTTACAGGAGTGAGCCACTGCGACCAGCCTACCTGCATTAGTTCTTAGTTAGTGGTACTCATCACTGAGGGCGACTGGCTTTGGCCCACTCTGCTCTGCACTGATACATGAAAAAGGCCTACCGAATAGTCCACAGATATTCTCCATGGAGTCTTTGGGTCATTTTTCTATTAAATAAGTCTGTATAGCAATTTAATAGCAGCCACGGTGACCAGCTTACCCATGTGCCAAGCTCTGTGGGAAGCGCTTCACAGGCTTCACTTCATTTCTTCTTCAATTACCCTTCGAGGTAGGTTTTATTGTCTCCGTGCGAGAGGAAGAAAAGAACAGAGAGGAACGACAGATCCAGGAAAGCGTCCCAAGCCACAGAGCTGGGAAGTGACAGAGAGGGGATGAGACCGAGGCGTGTGTGACTCGACAGCCAAATTTCTACAACTGACGATTCTTCTCAGATGGAGAAAGCAAATGGAAGCAGGAGGGTAGGTTTAAAAGTCTCGAAAACAGATTAAGTTTCATTTCTAAATTCCCCCCCTATGCTTCACAGGCAATGCTTCTTATCAAATCTCTGTTCCTGGCTACATACACAACGTTTAAGCACTGCAATTTTCTTTGAATAACAGAATCTGGGTACTCGAGTAGTGGGGCTTCTGGTCCCAGGCAAGGACCAATGCAGGGGCCATGTTCCACGCCTCTAGGTATGTTAGCTTGCTGACTCCTCCCCACACCCTGTGCAGTGGCCGTCAGTTTATAGGTGGGGAAACCAAGGTACAGGGAAGACACATCAAGAACCCAAGGTTAGAGCTATGAAGTGGGGATGTGGGACTGAACCAAGACCACCTGAGTTAAGATTTGGGCTTGAGTCTGGTGCCAACGCCTGCCTCGCACAAACAAGAGCAGTGATTCAGTGTGAAAGAGAACTCCGCCTGAGCCTGGAGAATGCTCACCGCAGAGAGCAGGTTCTGGAAGGCAGCCTGTGGGGACCTGCACGGGGCACTGGGGAGACTGCTGGGCATCTGGTGGGGGCCTTGATCAAACACTGCAGTGAGTCCTTCAGGAAACACACAACACGATGGGTCACAAGATTGTCAAGCAGGGCTGCCTTCTTCCTCTGTTGGAGATGACGCTGATGGCTGTCTGCAGATCTGTGGATCATCTAGTCCTCTCCACTGGTCCCGGTCCCCAAAGAATCCTCTGCACATACCTCACACTCAAGCCTAAGGGCGCGGCAGGCTCTGTACTGAGCCCCGTCCAGGTGCAGGCTGTTGCCTCCACCCGGAATTCCACCCCATCTCCCTGAGAGCTCCTGGGGCTCATGCCTGCCCTTCTCCCAGGCTCACTTTCTTCTTTTATAAAACAAAGAGGAAAAGATCTCCCTCTGCTAGCGGTGCATGACAGGATGCAGGAAATTGCTCAGTGCTGAGGATGTGGTCACTGTGGTTCCTGTCACATCCTGCAGGCTGTGATACCTGTCCTGACCCTTAAATTAAATGTATTTCCGCTCTCCACAAAGTCCCCAGAACATCCAGGGCCTCTTCCCTCCTTCTGCATGAGATCCTTTGCGCAGCCTCCTAGACTGACAGTAAGCTCCCTGAGGGCAGTGGGCAGGTGCACCTTTACCCTCTCCATTGCCCCAGAACCCAACACAGGCAATGGCGCATCCCGGCAGGGAGCTGAGAGTCAGGAACAAGGAGGCAGGCCTACCTCACACTCAGCAAGACCATCATTCTCAGATGTGGGTCTGTAATTTGTTTAACTGTGAATGAGCTGAAGTCTCAGAACTGTGACCAAGAATACGAGTGGTAGAGGGAATGGCCCACGAGTTAGGCCTGCTCACATCTGCTCAGAGAAACAGTGACCATCTGGGCTGTTCAGTGGAGAAGGCAGGTGCGGGTCTGACTGCAGGCCTGAGGCTCGAAGCTGTATCTGTGATGAAATCTCCAAAAGGAGGTTTGCTGTTTCCCCACGGCCACGCCTATGCTTGGAATTGCAGTGTCAGGGAGACTGGGTTCCAGCAATCTCACCCACTGTGGTGAAGAGAAGTACCCAAAGCAGAGGTTTCCCAGGCCTGTTGCTGGGGCGAGCTCTAAATCCACAGAAATGGGCCTTTATAGACAGGCTCCAATTGGGACTTTAGGCCAATACTGAATCTAGCTAACACTTGCATGCAAGCGTCATCACCTATGTGAAGAGGCCTATCTTAAGTATTCGTTCTGCTGCCAGGGAATGGGCTTGGTACCCCAAGAAGTGCCCCCTTGTTTCCTAAAACTTCTCTCCTTTATCTGTTTAGGTACTGGAAGTACTTTTCTTCTGCTAAAACAGTGAGCTTAAACGCTCTTGAAAGAGCCCATGTGTTCACCCAACTCACAGCGGATGATAACATCATCTGTGTTTAGCGGCATGGGGCAGGCAAGGCCTGGAGATGGGTCCAGGTGTTGTGCAATTCTGCCCTGCCGTGCAGCGAACAGAGGCCTCCCTCCCGAGTTTCCTCTTGCACAACGTCCACTCTTCCGCCACTTGGTCCACTTTGTTCTTTCTCCAATACATTTACTTTAGAGTTGAACATGTGTGAGTCTAGCCTCAGTCATCTGGTATTTAGATCTTTTTCTCCCTTGGGTTGGGAGTCAGCAGTTTATTGGAGGATCGTATCATTAAGACACCCTTCCATTCACAAACTCCTGAGATGGAAAAGTTACAGCCGCATTCTGGTTGAAGAATATTCAATTTCACCCATCTTGAGAAAGTTCATTGTTAAAAAGCAACAAAAGTTTGTACATTGGTGCGATCGTATATATCCCAAGTTTCTATCTCGGTTTCAGTGTTAGCCGTAACGGACAGACAACAGATAAAATATTTTTGTTTTTTAATCTTGTCTGTGCGTTTCCCTTGCAAGTTTTGTTTGTTTTTATCCACTCCTGACATCCATCCACAAACTCCTTCCACGTGGATCCGTGAGCAGGTCCCAGAGTCAAGAGATCTGGACACATGTCCTGCCACTGGTACATGCTAGCTTGTTCTGCAGAAAATCACTTGAGTTATCAGAATCCCAACTTTCCATCCATCACATGATACCTACCTGGCAAGGGGAGTGTGAAGATTAAATGAGATAATGTGGTCCAGGGGCCGGAAGAGAGAGGACATAGAACAAAAAGCGCTTCAGAGAGATCCTTAGACTCAAACTGTGGCTCTGCCCATCTCTCCTAAACCTGGATCCCGAGGAAAGTCCCAGAACAGCTGAGTCCACTCCCATCTCCCAGCGGGTGGTCTCCCCTTATCCCTGAAGCTCAAGTTCTCCCTCTAGACACAGGAAACTCTAGTGTCCACCTTACTTGGGTGGTGTTTTTTGGGTGCCTTTGAGTAAATCACTCAAGTGGGCCACTTTAAAAGATATTCCACTTAGGGATGGGTATATTTAGTATAATACTCAAGACGTGAGGTTAAAACAAAAGCTAAAGTTCAGGATACAGATTTTCGTGAAGGTTCGCTTTATAGACAGTGAATATGTGATAACATCACACATCAAAAGGCTGCAAATCAGAAAGGAATATGATAATTATTTTATATAATTTTATAAATTCTTTAATGTACTTTTTTTTTTTTTGAGATGGAGTCTCGCTCTGTCATCCAGACTGGAGTGCAGTGGAGTGATCTTGGCTCACTGCAACCTCTGCCTCCTGGGTTCAAGTGATTCTCCCGCCTCAGCCTCCTGAGTAGCTGGGATTACAGGTGCCCGCCACTATGCTTGGGTAATTTTTAAAAATTATTTTTAGTAGAGATGGGGTTTCATCATGTTGGCCAGGCTGGTCTCGAACTCCTGACCTCAGGTGATCCACCTGTCTCAGCCTCCCAAAGTGCTGGGATTACAGGTATGAGCCACTGCATCTGGCCTGAATTCTGTAATACATTATTAAAAACCATATGAAATGAGATTGTATGTGTACAGATGTTAATCTTAAACCCAAAGTAAATGAAGAATACTGTCTTTTAATTGAAAATTCACACATGACCTTGAACAGCAAACAGAAACTTACTGTAACTGAGAAAGATGAGAGAAAATGTGAGGGACAATTGGATATGCAGTCATTATTTAATACCCCCAGGAATGCCTTTCATAGCTACTGACAGACAGACCCCAAGTTTGCAATGCTATACAGTACTGACAGATTTCAGAGAGGAATTCGCACCATCCGCCCCGCCGAGGTGCTGGGCAGCGCAGATGCTGCATATTACCTGAGAAGCTAAGGCTGAGAAGTTCGCACTGCTGCAAATCCTCACTCCTGGTTCTACTGGGTCCCGTGTCACCCACCAGCGTCTCCAGTAAGGCCAGCAAGTCTCAGGGAACCATTAGCCCCCAAGGCTAAGGAGGTATGCCCCTTGCTATCCCCCAATTTTGTATACAATTGCATTTGAAATCAGACCTCACAATTTTTTTTTAAAAGGCTGGAAGTCAATAAACAAACTTGTTGCGACAAACCCACATGCATACAAAAATAAATAAATAAAAAAACCCCAACGTATTTGGTAAGGACACAGGGAGGAGAAATGATATGCACGCTAAGTTGAAAAACTTTTAAAAAACAGTGAAAAGAGTACATTAATACCCTTTAAAATGCAACAAAAACGATACTGAATGTGACGTTTCTTAAATTCTATTCTTTTCCCGCTTTCACTTGGTGTTTCTTGAGTGCTTTGAAAGAAGATACCCCCCAGGCCAAGCTCCACTGGTATTGGTATCTTAACACACAACAATTTCCCCTTGAAACATTTAAAAAAAAAAAAAAAAAAATTAAAAAATGCTCTTTGACAGACCAATAGTGAAAACGTAGATTTGTTTTCCAGATTTTTTTTCTTTTTTTTTTTCCTGGCTGAGAGCAGGGCTTTCAGTGGCAAGACAGGAGTAATTGTGAAGGAAAGAAAAAAGAGGATGGCGATATAAATCAGCAAAGGTTAATGACCGGGATGTGAAGAGAGGGACTTGTTTACAGAAATAGCATGCAATTTAAAATTTACAAGAGATTTAATGCCATGGCTTGGCAATCGCTAAAATCAACAGCCCAGAAAACAGTGACATTAAGAAAAATATTACAGTTATAATAATCCCCAAATAAGTCAATTAGTGTTAGGGCACGAGCTTGCGATTACTTGACCCATTTGGCTTGCACTTAAGTGAAAAAAAATTTCCCCCTATTATACCAAGATTGCTGGATTGTGACCTGCTTTGCATCACACCTCCTATACCCCCACCTCCCTTATGTGTGCGTAGGCGGATGGTGGTGGCTTTCCCTTGCCTGGCATCAAAATAATTCTGACCCTTGACATTTGTAATCATAAAAAAAAAAAAAGGCAATTTATAATTGTGTTGTTCAAATGAAGGTGGGGGAAAAATTCAATCTGCTATTATACAAAAGCAATGACGGCTGTCTTCGGTGAAAAAAGCAACGCAAGTCAATTTGTGAACTTTGGCACCAAACGACCTTTAGAAACACAACAAAATACTGAATTTACAAGCAATAGCAGCCCATGCAAATGGCCCGGGCCTGCTTGCCTGTGGATTAGAGCTGCACAGAGCATTATGGAGAATGCTTCCACAAAACAAATTAAGACTGTTACTTAAATGTCACGGCACACTATTGTATTTGGCTACAGATCATTACACCTGATACTAACACTTTTAAAAACTGTAATAACTTGGGAAATATTACACTGAGTGCCCACATGTATAAAGGAAAAGAAAAAAGAGGAGGAAATAGGTTTCTGAAGTAATTTAAACATCACTACTCTACGACTGAAGGGAAAGGTCAAAATTTAAGTAAGCTGAAAGGAACATGAATGGTAAAATAAAACACACACAAAAAGATGAAAAGACCACAGGAATGACTCTGCAAACACAATAAGGGAGCATGCGGCTTTGGGCAAATTGCATTTCCATGCCTGTGTTGAAAGGGAAGGGGCGGGCAGGGGATGAGGCGGGAAGAGGCAGGTGGAGGTGTGGAGGCGTTACCTTCGGTGTTGGTGCTGCTGCTGTATATATTTCGCAGGCTACCAACACGGTTTAGTTTCCATGCTTTGCGTTTGGCTGCATCCCGAGAGCAGAAAGGGGAGAGGGGAAAAAGAGAGAAAACAAAAAGGAAAAGAAAACAAATGAAAAGGGGAGAAAAAAAAATGGTCAAAGCAGCACACAACGTTGCCTCAGAGCTGTCTGCGCGAAGCGGGTGGGTGCCATGGAGCTCCCTGGCCCGAGCCCTCCAACTCCCCCACAGTCAACAGAGGAAGTCGGGAAGGGCGGAGGTGGATCAGGGTCATCAGGTTCGTATCTCACATCAAAGAAGTACCCACGTGCAGAAGTCTACTTCGCCCTGCTGGGTTTCACATGTGGCCACTCAAAACAGCACAAAACTTGGCCTCTGCCTTGAGAAATGATGGCGCCATTTGAAGGAGCTATGATGCCAGTCACCGTAAGCCCTTTGATTCAGCCAAATATTAGGAGCATGTCAAATCAAGAGACCCCGGTTAGGAGCAGCAGTTCATGCCTATGTGTTGCAGAAGGTAGGTTTTAAAACCAAGAGCTGTTAAAAAAGTAAGTTGTCTTCCCCAGACAGATTTTTGATCCAGGCAATATCTACAGCAGCAAAACCCTAGTGCCATTCTGCTGTCTTGAAGGGAGGAGTCCATTCTCTTTGACGCTTGGAGGAGTTTCAGGCTCTAAATGGAGCTCCTGGGAACCAGAGGAGAAAATGCCACCTCAGGTTCTCAGAAGGAAGGACAAAACGCCTAGTCACCAACAGCGGGACGCTGGGTTAAGAAGAGAAGCAATTTAACAAGGACGCACCAGGCCCACCACTCAGGCTGTGGGCAGTCCCTGACTGGATCACTGAGATGGGACCCCCACCCTCCAGGGACACATTCTCCACCCCACCAGGCCTCCACCCTCCCAACCATCAACTCAGAAATGCTGACATCTGTGGCAGGGAAGACGTCGACTTGAGGCATTCTCTCTCCCTTCAGGAGACATTTTATAAAAACCCAAGAGTTAAACAGGGTGGCTCAAGTCTTCAGACAAATGCAGGGAAAGGCACAGCCCCAGGTCACAGGGCTGGAGGGCTCGGCCTGCCGTGCAGGCAGGTACGACGGAATGCTTAGTGGCGGTCACTGCCATTCACCTTCTGAACAAGGGGTCTCACAGGACCGTCTGTCTCTCTCAACTTCCACAGGCAGGGAGAGAAACCAGTGCAAGCTCCCACGGGGCTCTGTGTGGCCGTCTGTTTAATGCAGGTGAGCAGTGCCTATCTGGGACAGGCAGGCCTTTACATTTCCAGAGGCAGGTCTTAGGCCCACAAAGCAGGCAGCCAGGCTGACCCTTTGGTTCCCAAGGCATGAGTTGGCCAACGGTCAGCTCCCTAATCAACCCCAACGCGTTCCTGACTTATGACAGGTTAACTCTTCTTGCCTGCTGTAGTGTTTGAGACAAAATTCTCAATTTCAAACAGTACAGTTTAGGCTGTGGTTGTAGGTTCTGCGTGTGCACCAAGTTCTGGTGGCCACAAAATGACCCAGGGTGATGCCTAGGCCCCTGTGATGAGTTATGTTGCAGAAATGAATCTGAAGAGCTTCTAACTACACTGGATTTCTTTGTAGAGACAACACAAAACATACGCGAGAAACCTGAACCTTTAAGGAAGTAAATAAAATTCTGCGATAAAGCACTGTATACTTAGGATGCAAATTTTACGTCACTCACAAGTAAAAACTAGCTGTGATTTAGCTGCCTCTTGATTTAAAGTGATATTAACTTGTTATAACTAAACACATCTAACAATTCCTTTGCAGCGTGAAAATCAACAAATAGGCCAGGTCCTCACACCTGTAATCCCAGAACTTTGGGAGGCTGAGGTGGGCGGATCACTTGAGGACAGAAGTTCGAGACCAGCCTGGCCAGCATGGCAAAACACCGTCTCTACTAAAAATACAAAAATTAGCTGGGCATGGTAGGGCACGCCTATAATCCCAGCTACTCTGGAGGGAGAGGTTGCAGTGAGCTGAGATCGCACCACGGTACGCCAGCCTGGGCGACAGTGAGAGACTCCGTCTCAAAAAATTAAAAAAAAAAAAAAATCAACCAATAATTTAGTAAGAAACAACCTCTAAACTAGCAGGCATCTGCAGTTTTACAGGATATGGGTCTACATTTAATTTTTCACAAGTGAAGTCTTCCTTATGTCTATACCTTCAGGTTTCTTCACTATCTATAAGGTCCGACCTAAGTATCTGTCTCAGGTGATTCCAAACCTGGGAAAAGGATCCTCAGAACCCACGGGTACAAATACCTTGCATGAGGAACAAAGGAAACCAAACCCGTCACAGCTCTCAAATGTGTGCTTTAGAAATGCTTGATAGGTATGTACCAGGGGCCCCAGGCATAATGATGCGGAATTAGGCACGGGCTTAATTTTTAACTGCTGCAGCTCTGGTGTCTGGGACAGTATTTCACAAGTTCCAGAAAGAAGTAGCCATGACGAGGCTGCACTCCTCAGAGTACAACTTACCTCCTTCTGCAACATTTACATAGAAATAGGCAGAATGGAGGCTGGGCACCCCTCAGGAGGGGAGGGATGCTGGAGTGCAGGAAGCCTCTTTCCTCGCCCGCTTTCTGCCTTGCATTTTTCACACTCCACTTTCCCATTACCACAGGATGTATAAGCAGGAAGTGAACTTGCAGCCTGGCTTTCTATTAACCTATTGATGAAATAATCCATTTTAATGTGCAAAATGTCATGCCTGTTTCTTCCTCTTAAACAAATGGACGTTTTCTGGCTGATACCAAGGTCCTGATACGTGCATTGGTCTCCGGGGACATTGATTGCTCTAAGTTCCCTTGTTTAGAAGCTTCTCAACGAGCAAATACAATCCTATTATCATCAATAACACCTCGGGTTATGTCGGATGCTGCTGCCTGGAATCGCGCCCAGAGGCTACGGAGGCACTGCACCAAATGGAACCAGGAGGCTCCGAGCTGATGTTCGGTGCCACCTGGCCACTGCCCACCACTGGCAGCCTCCCTCTGGTCTCAGGCCTTTGGAATAAAAGGTGATTCTCGGGGACTTCAGGGGGACTAGCTATAGACTAAACTTTCCAGGTCTTTATTTTAATTAAAATCAATTAAAAGTGTTAGTAAAATTCCTGTTTTACTTTCAGAAATATTCTTCCTCTTAAACACAGGCTAACTTATTTTGATTTTGTTACTAATGCTATTTCTCACAAAACCTATTATTCTGATATCAAAATTTCACCTATTATTCAATAAAAAGGCAGCAGGGTGTGAGCATTCTGTGTTTTCCACTCTGCTATTTTGCTTGCTGCATAGGCAAAAGTCTCTTCCGTAAACAGTTTCACAATGCCTCCCATAGCTATGTACGCGGCAGGACGTCTCAGCATTCTCTTACATGTTTAAAAACACACATGCAAATCTCAATAGACATGAAATCCCACAGGTATAATTTCAGATGTGGTACAAACTGATTGTCAGCTCCAGTGTAGACAGCAAGACTATCTTTTCTCACTTTAGTCTGCAAATCAGATGGAACTTTCTGAGCTCTAATCTGGGTACGCAGAACAGTCAGTGGGCCTGGGGAGAGAATGCCACACGTAGGAGGACAGCACTGGCCCCACAATGGTGCCAAAACGTGAACCGTGAGCTCAGGTGAAACACAAGAGTGCTACATGTGGGTATCACAGCAAGAGGTGCAGCAAGAGAATCACCGCTGACTGCTGGGAATTTAAAACACACATGGAAAACGCATCATCATACTGGCTGGAAGGTATTTTCTAAGGATTAAAAGGATCAAAACTTTGAAAAACTCAGGTTAAGACAATGCAGGCGGACTCACTCCTAAACTCTAAGATAAAATGTTTACCCTTATCTTAACAATGGTATTAATTTCCCTGCAAACACACACAGAGCCCTCCTGTTGAGGAACACCGAAGGCTTTAGTAAACTGAATTCACAAGGCAGTCTTTGAATTACAAAGAGAGATCACTTTGGCACCTTCTGGTACCACAATCCTAATGTGGACAAAGTGTGCTTTATGTCTGCACTGGCTATGTATGTATTTTCTACGTCTTCAGGTTGGCAGATGGGATGGGTGTCACTCCACTCTTGAGGGTCTCACGTGGTGCACACCAGAGTGATGCATTTAAAGAAGAAAGCCTGATGGAAACTTTAATTCACAGAACATTTCTTAAGGCATCTGATAGTTATAAACAACAAATCTTGTGTCTGGATGACCAAACGAGGCCTGGCATAATATACTCAACTCCTTGTAATTACTAACAGACAGTCACGATCTTTTCAGAGAGAGACAGAAGGGGAAAGTGTGCAGTTTACTACGTCTTTCTACTAAGTTAGAGTAGCTGGAATCATTTAGCGTTAACAGCTCCCAATTATTACACCTCTCCTTATTTTTAGAAGCTACAGCTTTTCATCTGGGTTCTTGCAACATGAGGGACTTCAATTTTTATTCTGAAATAAAATTTGTTAATTTGTTTCTCTAAAAGTTTTTTTTTTTTAAACTAACACATGTGAATGCCTGAACACTTATCACCTGAGACTCTTTTCACTGGCTCTGTATAAGCAGAATAAAAATATTCTTTAGTCTGCCGGCATGCTCAAACGAGCAGGGTTTTATTCTAAACTCTTCCTCCATCATTGTACCAGGAAACCACAAGCTTATTAATGTCACCTCTGGTCTCCTCCTGACAGCACTCTTTGTTGATCAGATAAATATTCCTCAGATAGCTGATTAAAAAATGATGCAGCGCTGAGGCTGTGTGTCCAAGGCGCGTCAGCCATGTTGGACGTCCAAGTGTGCATGAATTACATCCTGGCGTGAACCGAGCAGGGCCGGCTAAATGAGGCACGCTGCAGCCCTCAGAATCAATTATGAGAACTAATAGGATCTTTTTACCTCCACGGAGGCAGGGGCTGGGTTGAAGAGGTGTGCCACTCATTTCTAACAATGTCTTGTCTCCGAATGAAACAAATAGCTCTCTCTATTCATATAAGGGAGTGCAAATTTGTACCTCTAAGAAAAGTCAAATGATCACCTTGTCAGACAGTACTACTCTCTGTCCACATCAGACGTGTATTAATTTATTTTTAAAGATGCCATCAGTATAAATGCCACCGTTGCAGAGGGGAGCGTCTCTGCTCCTCGGAGTGTGTCAGGCTGACTGCGGCACAAGGATCCTTGATATAAAGATCATCCCCCAGGAACCTCGGCAGGTGTTAGCGGATTCTGCTGTGGTTTTGTGCCACTTCCAGTTTAGTGTGCCCGGTATCCCGTGATCTTTTGTCCATGGCGATTTCATTGTGAGGTTAGAGATTGGGGATTTCTTTTGTGCTGGCCATTTGAACGTTCATTTGCTCAACAAGACGGTGTAAATGTTCTGTTCTCTTATAAAAAGGCAGTGGATTTCTTTTTTTCATAAGATGCAACCCAGAAGATTCTTCCACTATGTGAACTCACTACTTTAGCTGTGAAGGGGCTTGACATGATGGCTGCTTCCTGGCGGAGACCTCACAGAGAAGGAGTCATGTTGAAACGTCAGTTCAAAGGGCCTTTGAAGAAGGATTAAACAAAACCCAAGGCCAAGCAAATATATAGGACACATGTTCAGGAAGGAAAATAACTTTATCGTGATCAGTTTCTGTCAAGGCCAACAGTCTTCGTAATTTGGAGCCACAAAACACAGAAGATAAAATATCTAAGTAAAACTCATGAAATAAAAGTCATCAATCTCGAATTAGGGAATTTGAATCTGGTTTCCAATAACTCATAATGGCTTTCTTTATAGAGTAAATACAACTTTCACATTGGTGGTTTCTTTCAACCTCTTACTCTGTGAAAACTGCCACGGGCTTCTCCATAGTGGGCTCATGTAGGTGCACCCGGGAAATACCATCAACCCGGGAAAATAGGGAAAATAAAAACGAAGCAAGACCTCCAGGATATGCAATAAAACCAGAAGTTCCAATTAAGTAGAGAGCTGGTTTTCCCTTTGGCCTAGAAATACGCAGAGGCAGAGATCAAGGGTACAGGTGCACCCCAAATCCACTGGGCATTTTGGTACAACACCAAGAGTGTAAGTTTTCACAGGGAGTGAAAAGCAGTGAGTTGAAGTAGGATATAACTTCACGATACATTTCTAATGTAGACTTTTTGTTTTGCACATTGTCATATGAACATGAGAAATGCATCAGTGAAAAACAGAAACTTCTCTCCCTGTTTTCACAGAGTGCCTGCTCATTTTGCAAAGGAAAGGCTTTTTTGGAGGATGGCTTGTCAGGGAATTGACACCGGGGCTCCATGGTTCCTGGGCTTCCCCTTCTGCGGGGTATATGACAACAACATAAGAACAGAAACCGACGAGGCCTCGGGTGTGGCTGGGCCCCAGCCAGCATCATGAGGCATCCCCTGCCTAGAAAATAACCTCACCGTGATCAGTTTTATTTTCTAGATCTAGTTATTCGGCTGCACAGTGTTACATGCACTCCAATCATCACATGTGTTAGGACTGAATACTTGGCAATCAAAATTGAAAACACACACACAGTAAACCAAATTCTCACTTAGAAAAAAATGAGGTTCAAATTAGCTTTTCAAAACCAAATGACGTGTGGAATAACATGCACCTCTTTCTTGTGAGATTTGATCAGTTGTGGTCACACAATTGTGTGGGTTGAGCAGTAGTGGTGCCCGGGAGCAGCCGCAGGTCCCCTGACTTCTGCCCCTTCTCATATCCCCTCTCCAAGGACTGGCTGGCTGCTCTGTGAAACGGATAGCAGGCTGGGGGCTGGGGATGCCGGGATGGGGAGGCTGGTGAGGAGGGGCCACCTCAGCCCTCCTGAGACAGAAATGGGTGATAATGGGAAACATTCATCTCTTTTTTTCCCTCGTCCCTTTCTTCTTTTTAATTTCCTCTAACAGAATATATTGCAGGCCTTTTGGTTCTTTTTTTTTTTCTTAAACACAAAATCTTTTTCAAACATTCCAAAAAACTTGTTTCTTAATCAAACTCCAAATTCTGTTATCATATTTCAAAGGCAATGGCCAGTTCAAGCAACTCATCAAAGGTATAATTATGTAATGACTGCTGCTTGTGCTCTCACGCAGGGCCGTAATTGGGGGGCTGTGATCACTGGACCACCAGCCTCCACAATGGCAAACAACCACCCTTCTGGAAGTATTTGATCTGCCATCTTTGTAGTTGAGTTCTGACAACTAGAGCGGGTGAAATGATACACTTCAGGGTTATCCAGTCAATCGCGTTCCTCTTATATGTCAGCCATCTGAACTGAAGACTGGTGAAAATATCTACTAGAGATAATTTTAGCTTTTCCATTTAAGGACTTGTCTGGAAATTCCCAAAAGTATCCTTATGGTTTGAGAAATCATGAAAACCATAAGATACACAGCATTTATTCAGTCAATCAAGTATTAATACAAAGATCAACGTGGAAAAACAAAGGAAGCATTCCCAACTCTGGGCTCTTCTCGCTATTATGGAAATACCTTCCTTTAAACACTCACAGATTTCCTACCATAAAACTGCTCTGACCGTAACTTCACAACTTTTCAGCATGCTCTTTGGTTACTGTGAATGAGTAAACAAGGTCATTATTGATCTGGGAGGGCCTGAAAAAGCACTGCAGGGCTAACACAACAACGGAATAAAAAAAAGTCTCATTTCTTTCATTTAAAATTAAATACATCAACTTCATTCAGGTTTCAGCAAGAACTCATTGGAAGACTAACATTAATGCAGAAGCAAAGTTAATTTTATGTTAACTTAATATTAAGAATAAGCCATGGCTAATCTACCTTTTCCATTTTTCCTTTAAAGTTCTTATCCGTACACACACACAACTATCACATTGTAAGCATAAATCCAACAGAGACCTGTACTACCTTTTAATGTGAAGTATTGTGTTTCCATAATTTTCCAAACTGTCCCTTATAACAGTTGCATCATGGAGGTAGTATAACATAGTTGTAGCCATTCCTTATGTTAAAACACTTAGTTATTTCCAATTTTATGCCAGTGAGAATATGAAATCTGTTAAATATAGATACAAATGGTTACATTTAGAAACATTTGTAGATATATATGCATATGCAGGTTAATATACACACATGTATTTCTTTATTCTGTTGGCCAAGAGAACCAAGAAATGGCACCCCAGAAGCAATGGGCACACCTAGCTCCAAGACACTGATTTCTAATACTATTCTCTGGTAAAAGGAACCAAAGCTCTTTGGGGAAACAGCTGATTCTAAGATTGTGGCAGGAAAGATACAAAGTGCACCTTGTACTGACAGAAAGGAAGGAAAGTGCTCAAACAAAAGAAAACCCACAGAGATGGGGTGCAGGAGCAAAGGGCGCGGGAGCAGCCAGAAGAGCTCCTAGGAGCCACAGGTGGAATAATCTGAGCCACAGCAGTATTGGATAGCAGGCTAGAATACAAAATAAATATTCACAAGTCCATATGAATATAAATAGACAATTGAATATATTCATAAATGGGGGAGAGAGACAAATCTCCCCTGCAAAAGAATTCTAAATAATTTACATAGACACCCCGCCCTCAAGGACAGGGGGTCTAACAGCCCACTCCTTAAGTGCAGAGTGACTTCCTTCCAAAAGTACAGCATGGGCTGGGGAGGGGCGCAATGACTTCACAGCAGAGAAACTTGACAGACACTACCTCAAGTCAAAGGATCAACATCAGCAGCCATAAATAAAATTGACGGTAGATACCCTTGACAGGATAGGATGGAAATAGCAAATCACCCTGTGGTCTTTCTCCACAAAACTCTTACCTCAAGACTAATCCTGAGAAAAGCACTGCACAAATTCCAGTAGAGGGACTCCTATCATACACCTGGCCCAGCATGCCTCAAGACCTTCAAGGTCATCAAACACAAGAAAAGTCTGAGAAAATGTCCCAGCCAAGAGAAGGCTAAGGAGACGTGACAACGGAATAAAATGTGGATCCTGGAACAGAAACAGGGCATGAGGGTAAAGCTAACGAGATGCAAAGAGAGTGTGGAATTTAATTAATAAAAACGTGTCAATATTGGCTCCTTAACTGTAAGAAATGTACCATACTAATGAAAGAGGTAAATTAACAGGGGATAGGGTGGGCATGGTGGTTTACACCTGTAATCCCAGCATTTTGGGAGGCTGAGGTGGGCGGATCATTTGAGGTCAGGAGTTTGAGACCAGCCTGGCCAACATGGTGAAACCCAGTCTCTACCAAAAACAAAAAAATTAGCCGGTGGCACACTCCTGTAGTCCCAGCTATTTGGGAGGCTGAAGGATGAGAATCGCTTGAGTATGGGAGGTGGAGGGTGCAATGAGCCAAGATTGCGCCACTGCACTCGAGCCTTGGTGACAGAGTGAGACCCTATCACAAAAACAAACAAAAACCAAAACACACACACACAAAACAGCGGACACTTGTCAGGGGGAAGTGGTGGGAAGCCTACGGGAATTACCTATAATATCTCCTCAATTTTTCTAAAAGTCTAAAGCTTTCCTAGAAAACAAAGTCTATCAAATACACCCTAATAAGCATCTTGAACAGGAATATTATTTTTTCTTCCATTCATTTTAGTTGTTTCCATAGAGTAAAATGCCAAGAGTAACACTGCCAAATTAAAGGCTGGAAGTATTTGATAGCTTGGAGTACACACAGAGAAAACTATTATCTCGTCACAATATATCATTTCTTCTCCTCACTACATTTTACAAATTAATGACAATTTGAAATCTTACTGTGGCACACACACTGTATGTCCTATTTGCTACTGAACTGCTTAACAACTCGAAAGCCTGCCCCAACTGGCATTCAGTTGTGACTGAAAGAAGTACTATTTAATTTACGATTGCGAAGATGGCTTTCAAAGTATGTTTGCTAACTAATATTCTTTGGAGGCAATAAGTTACCAATGCCAGTTCTTCTGGATACTGTGCTGTCTCCTTATATTTTATTTGGAATTGTGGGAGGAGGGCATAGCCTCCTGATGCTCTTTGGCGGTAGACCAGCTGTTTCCACAAAGACGCAGAACACTGCTTGAAATTATTATTTTTGCCTTTAACAGATTACAACGTATGCTTGAACCATGTTCCAGCTAATTTTCAGGATTAGCTTTTAATGATCAGAAATGAGTTTTGGCCCACTGGGAAAAAAAGGTTTGTGCTTATGTTGAATTTGGATCCCAGCTTCTAATCAGCACACTAAAATCATCTTTTTAATAACAATGACAAAGTTCAGTAAAGCTGGAGACTTGGGTCATGCTAAGCTGGCTTTGTGAAATTCACCGAGGCACATCTGTGGTCGCTCATCTCCCCTGGGAAGGTCTGAACTCAGGAATGGTCTCAAGAACCCCAACTGCTACAGTCGGGAGACAAAATGAGCATCTTTCCTGAGACAGGAAAAACAGTGACAAAGTTACACAGGAGGAGGTTTGCAGTCACCCAGGCATCCACAATACACTGTCCTAAATAGGAATATGTGGGGCACAAGATATGAGGTGCCTACTGGCTATTTTCACCAAAGCTCATTCCACCTGTAAAAACCCCAAGTGAGTTGCCAGAAAAAGGAATACTAAACTACCCATACCACAGAGCCACGGAGTCCAGGGGCTGACTGTCTGACCACATCAATCTATACCACGTATGTATTATTTAGGGGTTCTCTCATATTCTTTCCTTTTAAATTCTTTGGAAAAAAAGTTACATACTTACAGATAGTGTAGGACATGTAAACTGCCAGAAAACAAAGTAGCAGGACAGCAGGGACCCCTCCACAGTGACCTGAACGCAGGCTGTGTCAGGTTTCAGTGGGGTTAATGACTGAATTTGATCAGTGTGGAAGTGCCCACCAGGCCCTCCTCTCTGCACCATCAGGTGCATGGCCAGAGAAAGAACAGGCGCAAATCCAAGGGAGAGTGTGGGGTGGAGAGAGCTGGGGTGTGGGACTTAAGGTCACCCCATGCGGGTGGCAGTGGTGCAGGGCGGCTGGGGGTGACTCCGGGCCCTGGGCTGTGGGTCCCTTGTCTGTGCTCAGAGTCCACCTCCATCTCAGCATGGCCATGAGGAGGACGTGCGACCACACACACACAGGGGGGTAAAATCTTGGTGCCTTAGTGCGGGCCAGCACCCTTCCCTGCTGTGTGAGGTCAAGGCCCTCCAAAGGACAAAGACCCATGAAAAGAAAGCATCCCGGGCCGGGCGTGGTGGTTCACTCTTGTAATAGTAGCATACTGGGAGGCTGAGGCAGGCAGATCACCTGAGGCTAGGAATTCGAGACCAGCCTAGGCAACACGGCAAAACCCCGTTTCTACTAAAAATACAAAAATTAGCTGGGCATGGTGGCATGTACCTGTAATCCCAGCTACTTGGGGGGTTGAGGCACAAGAACTGCTTGAACCTGGGAGGCAGAGGCTGCAGTAAGAGCTGAGATCGTGCCACTGCACTCCGGCCTGGCCAACAGAGTAAGACTCTGTCGGCACACAGTGGGCAAATATGTGAATAACTTTCTAACTGACTTCTGTGTTAGTTCCTGAGTCATCTTCTTCTTGGTGAGCAAAGCAAAAGAAAAGCTGGGTGCAGAGCAGGTATCTCGTGGCTGTTCTGGAACCCAGTGACCCCGGCCCTCCTATTCACCCACAAACTTCACCTTAGGAGGCTTGGTCATTTTTCAAACCACACTTAACTTGAGCCCATACTGAATTCAATGCAAGAAATATCATATACATGTTTATATTTATAGAAATCTAATATGAATTGGACTTCTGAAACTTTTGGTAAAATTCAATACTTATATGAAATCTCGCTTTTCAGGGGGACTCTCACAGACCTGCCCATCTCTGTGTCCCTGCTTTAAATGTTTAAGTGTCCTGTATTCATCCAGGAGGGACAAGAAGATGCAGAGTTCCACCCTCAAAGGCCAAAGACTGCCAATGAACAGGAATGCATGAAGTAATTCTTTCCAAGACCTTCTATAAGCACAGCCAGTGATCCCCTCATGAGAGGGGGTGACATTACTTGTTAACATATTTGTTTCATGTCTCTTTTGTCAGAAAATCAGGATTCGCTTATGAAAGCACACAGTCTCTCCCCTACTCACACAGGTGCACACATGTGCGCATGGATACACGGAAGAGAGTGAGGATAGGAAAGGGGATGGGGAAGAAGGAAAGTCATTTGCAGACTGTCCAGCTGGGGATGACATCTGAGCTCTGAGACACTGGCAGTTCCAGGACATGACCGGCAGCCTCCTGGGCTCAGGCTGCATGCATGGGTAATGTTGTGTTTGTCTGTTTATTCTCAGAGCCCAGCACGTGCCTACCACACATGTTCTGAACGAGTTTGCTGAATGAATGACTCAGTAACAAATGGGCCCCTGGTAGCACTGCTTGTGCAGGGAAGCCAGCAGTTCCAGGCACGTCACTTGAGAAACTCTCTGTTCTCACCCATGACCCTGCCAACACAGACGTCCCAAGTCTGGCTGTTTCTCACGGTGTCCTCACCCAAGTCCAGGACCAGCCATGGATGCATGAGTTGAATGAGCAACGCAAGCTTCTTCTCAGGCAGAGACGTCCACAGGAGCAAAGCATGAGCGCTTCAGAGTGTATTTAAAACGTTCAGGGCAGTATTATTGGCAACTGTTAAAACACAGTTGGGGCAATTTCAATGCCCAACGAAACCTATTAGAGGCCACGTATTCTACACATTGTCCTGCAGCCTTTCAAACAGCTTGTGGAAGAACTGGAGACTCATGGGGCGTTAAATTAGAAAAGTAAAATTCCAGAATATACATGGTATGACCTAATTTATGCAGAAACAAAACAAAAGGTGAAATCCCTGCCCCTCCAGGATGTGCTATTCTTTCGCTCTCGGCCTCCTGGTCTCCCAGCCCTGGCCTCTGTGTCCTCTCACTTCCCATATTAACTCCATCAGCAAGTCCTGCCAGCTCTGCTTCCAACCCACAGTCTGTGTCTCTCCTGTGGTGCCCATGCCTGGGGAAGCCGCCGTCACCACTGCCTACTTCAGCCCCTGCAGCCCACTCTGCCCAGCCGCCAGAGGGGAATTTTCAATGTTAACAGGCTCACGTTAACACACCTTCCCCGGCTCCCTACTGTGCAGAGGACACAAGAGACTGGGATGGGGGCATTAGTAGCCTGCACCTGCCACAATGCACTGCACGCTGGGTGGCGTGAAACCACAGAAATGCGTTTCCTCTGGGTTCCTCAGAGGCCTGAAGGCTGTGCTCCCCATGAAGGCTCCCCAGAGGACCTGTCCCTTTCCTTTCTCTTGGTTTCTGATGGTGGTGTTTATCTCAGCTTTTTCTGCCCACAGCCGTGCTGCCCCAGCCACCACCCAAGTCTCCACACGGTGCTTTCTGTGTGTCTGTCTCGCCTCTGAGGGTCCATCCCTTCCCCTCCTGTATGGCTAATGACATCTGCCATGACCCTGGTTCCATATAAGGCCACATTCTGAGGTACTGGGGGTTAGAACTTCAACTCATCTCCTTCTAGAGGTCACAATTCAGCCCACAACAGATGCATGACAGTCCTTGGTGGCACAGACTCTCGTCCTACTCATGCCATGCGGCCGTCGCCTCCCCACTTGGCCCGGTCCTTCCACGCAGGCCCTCTCTCATCAGGCACTCTCGTGCCTGGAAGACCTCCTCACAGATCAGCACAAGTGAGGCTCCTTCTGCTGTCACGGGGCAACTCCTCCGTCCCTTAGTGGCCCTCCACTGCAAACACAACTCTAGCACCCTGGCCCACCACACCATCCGGGGCTCATCGCCCCAGGCAGTGCCACTATCTGAAATCACTGTGTTTGTTCCTCATTGTGCACCTCCCTGCAGGGAAGTGAGGCCAAACGACGTCCGGTCCGTCCTGGCTCAAGTCAGGCTTGGGCTGGTGTTGCCCAGCCTCTGCACAGAGCCGGGGCTCCATGGCCTTCATAGGAACCAGGCTCAGGGGGTGGGGGATTCACACCCTACCATCAACGCTCAGGGTAGGGGACTGGACGGAGGAGGGGGACGCAGGACCCACTGTCCCTCTAAACAACTTTTTATTTTTGGCTGTCACGCATAGCGATTTTTGTACAGAAGTCCCAGTGCCATCGACAGGTCTGGACATGTGTGACTGAAGCAAAACTGGTACAGCAGTCCCTCAAAATAACTTGTTCCTTCCAAGTGTACGTCATGATGCTGATGAGGAAAAAAACTGCTTCATTAAAGCATTTTGCGCAAGTCAAAGTTTAAGAACCTATGAGCGCGTGAGGAGGACTTAGTGTAATTGGAAAGATAAAAATAAGAACGAACACGCAGCTCTCCAGGATGCTGACACAAACGCTGACCTGCAGGGGCCGGTGGTCCTCCCAGATGGACGCCTGCATGCTCATGGCTACAACAAACCAACCTTGGAGGACGTCCACATGTGAGGACACCGGTCCAGAAGCTGGCCTTCACACATTCTTTCTGACAGTCATTAGAAGCAGGTCAATGGTCTATGAGACTATTCTGAACTCCATGACAATAAAACACATTCTTGGTGTAGCAGATTTGTTTTTGGGCACACATCAGGAAGCACCCAAAAATGTAAAAATCCGGACTTACAAGTTTAAAGAATGAAGTCAGAACACTGCCCCGCTTTACACAGCTCCAGACCTGACCCGCCAAACATTCAGGGAAGCATCAAGAACAGGTTCCTCATCAATACCATAATCAGCATCATCACCACCATAACCATATTGGGTCATCACACTGCCATCATCGCCATTACCAACCACCACTATCATCAATCACCACCACCTCTCACCCATCATCACCACCATACCATAGGTCATCACACTGCCATCATCGCCATTACCACCAACCACCACCACCATCCATATCACCACCACCCACCACCACACCACCTCTCACCATTGTCACCCAACAATCACGTACCACCATTGTCCCACCACTATAACCCTCACCATCATCCCACCATGACCATATTGGGCATCACACTGCCATCCATCGCCAGTACCACCACCACTAGAGCGAGTCACCATCAACCACCCACCACTATCATCACCATCACCACCATCACTCCCATCATACACTGCACCATCACCACAACTCTCACCACAATCACCACTATACCATATTGTCATCACACTGCCCATCTCACCATTACCACACATCATCACCACACCACCCCATCATCACACCATCATCAACACCACTTCTCACTATCACACCACAATCACACCACCATTGGTCACCACCACCACACCTCTCACCATCATCACCACCATAATCATATTGGTCACCATACCATCAGCATCATTCTGCCATCACCACTCACCACCATCGTTAACTCTCACCACTGTCACCCATAAATCACCACCACTACCCTGTCCACTACCAGCCCTATAACCCTCACCCATCATCATACATACCAATATGACATCCATACTAATCATTGTCATGCCCATCACCACTACCCGCCACACCCCAACTCTTCACCATCCTCACCACCTCAACAAACCACCACCACCACCAACTCTCACCAGTGTCACCACAATCATTACCACCGTCACAATCACCTTCATAACCTCACCATCACCACTGCACATTAATCATCATACCATCGCCATCAGCATTACTGCTATCATCACCACTGCTATCATCGTCGTCATCACCACCACCCGCACCTCTCACCATTGTCACTATCACCATCCCTAACTTCTGCTGAGCCAGGTACCATGCTGAGCACTTACCATAGCTTTAGATTTAGAAAGCTGGCCTTAAGGCATTATTTTATCTCATTCCATTTTCCCAGCCTTTCCATGAGTGAAGTACTATTCTATCTCCATTCCAGAGGTGTAAGAGCTAGGCTGAAGCCCCACAGCTTTCAGGGGTAAGGTAGGGGCTCAGTGAGAGGGGCTCCGGAGCCTGCTGGCTCACCTCCAATGCATCCATCTTCTTACCCCTGTCCCTGCAGTCAAGAAAACCTGACATATGCCTCAGGTAATCTTTAGCTTTTTCTCCGAGATTTCTCCACTAGGTGGTAACTGAGCAGAGCTTCCTAAACACTGATACAAAATGTTTTCCTCCCATCTGCAGTAAAATTAGAAAAAGAGGCTCTGAGCAGCGTCAGGGTAAGTCAGTTAATTGTACCTCGGCCAGAGCTTACACTTGCTCTCTCCCGTCGATGCTTACGCAGTCTTCTTCTATGAAACGATGGTGGCAGTCCACGGTGGTTATTGTTTTAAATATCCTTGTTTGGCAAAACTCAAAGTTGGTCAATCTTATGTTAGTCTCTCAATTTACTGACACGATTTCGTTAATCACTGAAATTACAAATGCCTGGGGTCCACTTTCAGAGTAAAACAGCAGGCATCATATTGGGCATCACACTGCCATCATCGCCATTACCACCACCACTATCATCACCATCACCACCATCACCTCCATCATCACCACTGCCACCATCACCACCAACTCTCACCATCATCACCACTATACCATATTGGTCATCACACTGCCATCATCACCATTACCACTATCATCAGGCAACAGCGACCTAACTGCATCCAAACTGTGGGCCCTTCACATTTCTCACCAGTCTTCGAGACCCTGAAGTATTACGTGGAAGATGACCGTGGCTCGCAGTTTCAAAGAATACCCCATAAACAAATGCACTGGGAGGTCCGCTTAAAAACGCAATCCCTACAGAAGGCACTGAGCTACTATGCAATTAAGAGGGCAGACCAGAACCTTCCATTTGAATGGGCTTCAGATTTTTTAGTTAGGAAAACAAAAGAGTTTTTCTTGGTTATTCTGGAGACGGACTGCGCTGGGGAGCTGGAGTGGCTCAGAAGCTCTCAAAACAACTTCTTCTTAAACAATAAACCAAAAGCTTTCACAAGGATCAACATACGCAGTCCCCACATACAGTGGGCAGTTACCCGACGGTCAGCTAGATGCTGCGGTCATGGAAGACACAAGACAGGGCTCCAGACCACACAAAAATCTCTGGCCACGCTACAAAAATACCGAACAGTAACCTTAAGGTAGTAGAGAAAGGTGCTGGAAAGTACTAGAAATGCAATTTAGAATGACATCTTAAATTACGAGTTATACTATATTTTAAAAGATCTTCATTAGGCCAGGCGTGGTGGTTCATGCCTGTAGTCCCAACACTTTGGGAGGCTGAGGTGGGCCGATCACCTGAGGTCAGGAGTTTAAGACCATCCTGACCAACATGGAGAAACCCCGTCTCTACTAAAAATACAAAATTAGGCGGGCATGGTGACGTGCGCCTGTAATTCCAGCTGCCTGGGAGGCTGAGGAAGGAGAATCACTTGGACCCGGGAGGCAGAGGTTGCAGTGAGCCAACATTGCGCCATTGCACTCCAGCCTGGGCAACGAGAGTGAAACTCTGTCTCAACAACACCACCACCACCACAAAGATCTTCATTAAAGGCAATACGCATGTATCTATGTACCTATGCATGCACACACACTCCTGTCTCCATTATGGGAAAAGCCAGAACTCTGGTAGAATAATTAAACAGGTCTCCATGATACATACATTCAGTGATTTTTTTTTTCTTCTCCTACATTTAGCTAGTGGTGGATTTATTTCTTCTGATAAATTAGACTTCAGTAAAAAAGTAAAAAAACTGGCAAGGATTCATCTCTTTCAGTGGTTCCCAAATTTTACAAAATACGCTGAGGCGTCTTTGGATGAGCACGATTTGGCAACATTCTAAAATGACTGTTTCCCATTAATCACAATTTCACTATATGATTACTTCCACCTACACAAACCTACACACTGATTCCAGGCCCTTGGCATCTCCAGAGGTCTGTTCCTGCAGGCTGGGAGCTGTGCTCCATCCTCTCTCCTTACTCCAGATGAACTGGGCGTAATGGTGAACAGAAGGTCCCCGGTGGGCAGCCGGCTGGCAGGGCCTGGCTCTACCGCCAGGTCATGCTGACATCAGCGCTTGGGTGCAGGTAGGAACAACACAATTTCTCTAATCAAGATGGTTGGCATTTAAATTAAAAGGCAAGAATATTTCCATAAAAGGATCAGTAGGTGGTAACAGAATAATGCCCACCTGTTTACTATTCTCATAACTACAGTAGAAATTAACTATGTGTCAAGGCATAAGTTAAAAAAATTAGAAGACACCTGTCAGATACGAATCTCTAACGGGCCAAGTGGCCGTGGGAGATGAGTGTGGCCTAATTTCTGCTGGAGAGGTGGGCAGTGGACGGGTTTCCACCTGGGTGCAGGTGTCAAGCGGGGGCCCTGCTGGTGGAAGCTTTGAGTTGTTAACTACAGATAAATAAATGACAATGGCCACTACTAATCGCTTATTGAATAATGAAACTGACACAACTGATAAAAGGTTTCAATCTTGAGAAAAATGATTTATCGTATCCCAGTTTACTGGCACTGCTTTTTGTGTGACAAACGGTTGGCAAGCTTCCAGTTAATCTCTGTACCCCTCCGAGCCCACGTGGCAGCTTGGGCTCACACATCCAAATCAGGAACAGCTAATAACACTGCACGGAGGCTGAGAGGGCTGAAGACTGGTCTTTGATCGAGGCTGACCTCCAGACCTATTGCACAATGACCTCCAAACCCATTTTTGGCAATGGGTGAGGGAAAGTGAGGGACAGAAGATCCAGAGGCAAGAAAGAAAGGAACACTACCACACCACCACCACCACCACTACCACCACCATCACGACACTCAGGCCACAGCTTGCAGTGACGCAGCTAAAGCATGGTTCCGAGAAGGAGAAATGGAATCATCAATGGGACCAAAGCATCAACGGCTTCCGATAAGGTCTGTGCAGCTTTCTCGATGGCAGAATCGGACCCACAGTGTCAAGCTGCTCTGCTAAGGTTGTCTGCCACACGTCGGTGGGGGGCTGCTGTGTACAGTGAATGTGCCTTCCGTTTATGATGCACAGAGGGTCTTTCTTCTTTAATTTTTTCTTTCTTTTGTTTGTTTTTTGAGTCAGTCTTGCTCTGTCGCTGAGGCTTAAGTGCAGTGGCACCATCTTGGCTCACTGCAATCTCCGCCTCCCAGGTTCAAGCAATCCTTCTGCCTCAGCCTCCCAAGGAGGTGGGATTATAGGCGCACACCACCAAGCCCGGCTAATTTTTGTATTTTTAGTAGAAACAGGGTTTCACCACGTTGGCCAGGCTGGTCTCGAACTCCTAACCTCAAGTGATGTGCCCACCTCGGCTTCCCAAAGTGTTGGGAGTACGGGTATGAGCCACTGTGCCTAGCCTTTTCTTTTGTTTTTTTTTACTATGGGAGGGGGGGTGGGGCATGACAGCTTTAAGTAAATTAAAGATTTTATTTATAAGCAATATTCCAAATAAGGTATTTACTACTGTGGTACTCCAAATCATACATTTACTACTGTGGTACAGAATAAGATACTGTTGTATTCTTTTTTTTTTTTTGAAGCAGTCTTGCACTGTCTCCCTGGTTGGAGTGCAATGGCGCGACCTTGGCTCACTGCAACCTCTGCCTCACGGGTTCAAGCGATTCTCTTGCCTCAGCCTCCCAAGTAGCTGAAATTACAGGAGCATACCACCATGTTTGGCTAACGTTTTGTATTTTAGGAGAAATGGGGTTTCCCTATGTTGGCCAGGTTTGTCTCAAACCCTTTTTTTTTTTTTTTTTTTTGAGATGGAGTCTCGCTCTGTCACCCAGGCTGGAGTGCAGTGGCCGGATCTCAGCTCACTGCAAGCTCCGCCTCCCGGGTTTATGCCATTCTCCTGCCTCAGCCTCCCGAGTAGCTGGGACTACAGGCACCCGCCACCTTGCCCGGCTAGTTTTTTGTAATTTTTTTAGTAGAGATGGGGTTTCACCATGTTAGCCAGGATGGTCTCGATCTCCTGACCTCATGATCCGCCCGCCTCGGCCTCCCAAAGTGCTGGGATTACAGGCTTGAGGCACTGCACCCGGCCTTTGTCTCAAACTCCTAACCTTGTGATCCACCTGCCTTGGCCTCCCAAAGTCCTTCGGATTACAGGTGTGAGCCATTGTGCCTGGTCTATTCTAATTTTAGTTAAAAAAAAAAAGAAAAAAAAAGGAAAAAAAAGAAAAGAAATCCATCACGCTCTTCCCTTCAGAAGTTTGTGTAACGTGGAAATCTAAACAACTGAGCACTCTGAACTCTCCACTGCTGCCTGGTCACTGTATCATCTGTTTGTGGGGGGCTGGGAAAGTCAGGACTGAACATGGTAATGACCTACTTCTCAACTTCCAAACCAGAAAGAAACGACCCCCTGTTCACGCTGTCCTATCCACAGGTAACAAAGTATGAGCACTAAAAAACTTGTTACATGAGAAGAAACGAATTTTGAGGTATGCCTTATCAACTATGTTATCTTCATTAACTATGGCACAGCACGAACATGACAGGGAACACCCCTAAATGGAACCAGCTTTCAGGAGGGCATAGAAGCACAGACATGGAGAAATGCTAAATACGATGGGTTTCAACAGGAATGGACGTAGGCACTCTAAGATGAAGGTGTCTTGCCGAAATGAGAGTATGGAATGACAAGACTGTTAAAAAGGACACACATGGAAAGCGTGTTTAGAAGCTTTGGGGGATACAGAAAGAGTGCCGTAACTTGGGCATGATATGCTAGAGGAATTAGAAGCTGGGGACACACAGCCAATGGGGTCCCTGGGGAAGGTGTCTGTGCTACAGCTGTCCTGTGGAGCAGGCTTATGGGCTATTGTAACTTTTCGAAGCTAAAAAAACAAAACAAAACACCTAGGACCTGTGTTCCTATGACATCTGGAATGTTCTGGGTTTTCATATTAGTAAAATCCCAATTGCTTACAGACTTTTCCCAAATTAGAAGTGAGGAGGTCTCAGGACGTCCCAAATGTTGCTGGGTAAGTAATTAAAACTCTACCTTCTCAAAGTCCACCTGGGGACACACCTGCGCTCCCCAGGACTGGAACAGCAACTACACAACCAAAGCAGAAGGGTGTGGCAAAGCCGGTTTGGTAAGAAATAGTTTAAGTTAAACAAGGGTATTTTCAAATGGAGGGTTTCTCAGAGCCCTTCAATGGGTATTGTGCATCAAAAACTCCAACAGGGAGACAGGCTGCAACATTCTCCATGCATTTTCCTTCACGGTACCTTGCTGGCTTCAGTTTCCACAATGTGAACTTTGGGAAGCACTGGTTTATATCACATAAAACCATACTTGCAGAAAAGAAATACATTGCAAATCCAATTAGTACCTCCCTATAGGCCTACGGAGATGCTCCCTATCTCCCACTTTGAGAAGCAGTTTCTATCAGGCACATACCACATGCACACCCTGTCCTGGACTTTCAGGGACACCAGGCAATATCTGAGAGTAGTCTCCTGCCTTCTTGGGCTTCCAGTCTAGTCGAAGGGACAAGGCTAACCCAAGTGAAATGTTTAAAACACTGGCAGCAGGTCAGAACACAAGGCTGCCAAGGCCGCTCCAAGGCAGTACATATCAATAGTATTGTATAGACTGGCCTGAGCTGAGGAAAAGATCACTGCAAATCGCCTTTCTCCCCGTAAAACCAGTTTGCTGTTTGAACTGTACAACTGTCAATTGTGGGAATCCCATATATATGCTGCTATCAATACTTACATACTTAAACAACTCCATATACTAGCCAGAATCTCTGCTAAAGTCATTTTCGGATTGTACATACGAAAAAAATCAATCCATGTCGTAAACTCATATTTTTGTGATGTGTAACAATAACTTTTGCTACTATCTTACATGAAAGGCAGACATGACAGCACGGAGGCATTTCCAGTTCCACTATGTGGACAGCCAGGCTCTCCCAGGTATGGAGGAGGTCAAAGAGAGACATCCATGGTTCACAATGGAAAGAGGCCAACACAAGCTCAACTGTGAAGGCCATGAAGCAATGCGCAGCCTGTGCATGGAAACAGCTGGTCTACCCCAAAGAGCAGCAGGAGGCTATATTAACAGGAGGCTATGCTCTCCTTGGCGTCCACGGCCCTGACGCATCCCCAGGCGGGCATGACCTTAGTGGCCAGGATATTCTTGGTGAGTTGAAGAGTCACCTTAAAAATGTGGTTCAGTGCTATTTAATGTGTAATTTCTGATGATTATTGCCTTCAACATTTAAAAAGCATAATATAACAAGTGATCTCTTAGAAGAACACGACAATGTCCCCGAGCCTTTCTCAGGTGAGTCAATAAAATCTGAAAATACACTGTACATAATTTGGCTCCCTGAGTAATATTGCAGTCTATAAGAACTGAATCCTCAGAAAGGAATGGGTGGCAGCCTCTGTCCCCACATGGAGGGTCGCCTGCCGCTACATGCCAGACACTTGAAGCACAGGAGTTCACTGACTGAGTCCTGACAACAGTCTTGGGAGGTGGACAACCTGACCGTTCCCATTTTACAGCAGAGAGCACTATGGGAGAGCGTGTGGCACTCGCCCAGGCCACCCTGCCAGGAAGAAGTGGAGCTGCAATTCAAACCCAGGAAGACTGGCTCCTCTGTGCACTCCTCACCACCCCTGTTATCTGGGCCCTCACAGATGAGAGAGAAGTGTGGACATTTGTGAGGCTGGATGTTTCACTTTCACGGACAGCAAGATTCTAAGCATTTTTCTGCAAGTCTGAATCTGTGGAGAATCTTTTACTTTTTTCCCCCGACTCACAATTCAAGAAGACATTACAGGAGAAAATCAGAGGTAAAAGAACATTTTCCAAAGTCGGAGCAATGAGAAGAAATGAAACCCTTACATGAAATATTTCAGCAGAAGAGAAATTCCTTCTTCTTCATTAGATTTGGGAATTGCAGAAGGAAATGCCTTAATTACCCATGAAGCAAGATAGCCTTACGTGACTGCCTTCACTTTAAGAGCCTTAGAGAGAATGCCCGAATGCCCAGTATAAAGCTTATGTCTTTTTCAATGCTGGCCACTCCAATGCCACGCACCAACCTCTGAAATAATCTTATACGAACATGAATGATTTAAAAACCCATCTTCTTTCTTTCTTTTTTTTTTTTTTTTGTTATTTAGTTTTTATTCATAATCATAAACTGTAACTCTGCCAATCCAGCTAGGCATGCGGAGAGAACGAAGTAAACATGGAACCCAAAGGGAACTGCAGCGAGAGCACAAAGATTCTTAGGTATACTGCGAGCAAATGGGTGGAGGGGTGCTCTCCTGAGCCCTACAGAAGGAATGGTCTGGTGGCCTTAAGATACAACACAAGTCAAACTTATTTCGAGTTGTTCCACAGTCAGGCAATGGTGATCTTCTTGCTGGGTCTTGCCATTCCTGCGACCCAAAGCCGGCTCATGGGGGCCTCCACAAATATTTCTTGCCCTTCTTTTCACTTTGCCAAAGACCACATGCTTGCCATCCAACCACTCAGTCTTGGCAGTGCAGATGCAAAAACTTGGGAACATTTGTGTTTGAGGTCCAGCATTTGCCATGGACAAGATGCCAGCGACCCTGTATTGCTTTAGGATGAAGTTTCTCATCTTCAAATTCTCCCATTGTAGATGGACTTGCCACCAGTGCCGATTATGGCGTGTGAAGTCACCACCCTGACACATAAACCCTGAATAATTCTGTGAAAGCAGCGAACCCTTATTAACAAATCCTTTGCTCTCCAGTGCTCAGAGCACGAAAATTTTTCTGCTGCTTTTTGGCGAACCTTGTCCGAAAGCCCGAAGGGACGCCGCCCAAGGCTCGCCGTCGACGGCAATGTCGAAGAACGACGGCTAGGTTTGACCAGGCTAGTACTACAAGAATGGTTCCTCGGCGGCTAGCGTTGCCAAAGCCCATCTTCTTTCTTTCTTAAGAGGTGGCGGTCTCACTGGGCATGCCCAGGCCAGCTACTTTGAACACTCCTGGCCTCAAGCGACTTTCTCTCCCGCCCTTCAGTCTCCCTAGGAAACTGCTGAAACTGTAGAGTGATATGCCTTTTTGTTAGCACCACTCATATTTGCTGGTTCTCGCTGGACCACTTTTTAAACTGCTCCAAATTTTCTGATTTGATCATGCTGCTTGGGATAGAATAATATCCTACAAATATTGGAATTATAATTGTATGTGGGGAATGAGCAGAACATACTGAATAAAGTTTTTTTTTTTTTTTGAGACGCGAATCTCCCTTTGTCACTCTCCCGGCTGTAGTGCAGTGGCGCAACTTGGCTTCACTGAAGCTCTGCCCTCCTGGGTTCACATCTATTTCTCCTGGCCTCAGCCTCTCGAGTAGCTGGGGGGGGTGGGTCGGGACTACAGGTGACTGGCCCCCACCGCGGCCGGCTAGATTTTTTGTATTTCAGTGGGACGGGGTTTCACTGTGTTAGCCAGGATGCGTCTCGTTCTCCTACCTTGTGATCCGGCCCGCCTCAGCCTCCCAAAGTGTGGGATTACAGTTGTGAGCCCCCGCACCGAGCTGATAAAGCTTATTTTTATACTGACCCTTGCAAATTAAAGGGACAGAGAATAAGAAATGCTATAATAATTCTTGAGACATAAATACTTCTCCAGTCACCTTACCAGAGAATAAGTTACACACACAGAAAATCTAGGTAAAATTCAGTCTTGTTTTGTACAAATACAGTAGAACATAAGCATACAGCCCCATTGTGATGCTTAACTTACAAACAAGTACTGAGTTTAATGCGGCCCACCACAACAGTTGCCAAACACAGTTCCCCGGCCCAGGAAGACGGCCGCCACAGTGGGCTACCTGGCCGACAGCCTCACCTCTGCTGTGTGGTCTCCTTGGTGAGCTCCTGCTGCTGCCTTCGTGGAAAAGACCTGCCACCCTGGTGGCTCCCGATTTCTTACCTCATCTTGTTCACACAGATCTAGCTGATTCACAATCTGACTATTACGACATTCATTTTTACTGTTGCAGTCCACATGCGCCTTTAGAACTTGCCACTCTCCATCCAGAGGCCAGAGTCTATTTCTGCGCTCCCTAGACCCTAGGTGGCACTCTGACTGTGTTGACTACAGATGGAGTAAAATTGACACTCTGTGTCCTCTGAGGCAAGCGTCACAGAGGAAACGAAACTTCAGCCACGTACCTCTCTCATGTGATGCCTGCCCTTGGAATCCAGCCGCCAGGTTGGAAGGAAGCCCTGGCCACATGCAGAGGTCCCATGTAGGTGTTCTGGCTGAAAGCCCTTGCTAAGGTCCCACCCAACAGGCAGCATCAACAGTCAGACACGTGAACGACTGGGATTCGAGATGTTGCCAGTCTTGGCTTCTGAGTCTTCCAGGTGAGGCCCCAAACATCATGAGGCAGACACAGGCCTTCCTAGCTGCAGCCATCCTAATTCCTGACCCACAGAGGCTGCGGGGAAGCATCTTTGCGGGAACTCTGCTGGAAAGTGTGGCTGGACACAGGGGCACACATCAGTGGAGAGAGATGGGTGCTTTAAGGAGGATGATCTGTTTTGAAAACAGCATCTACTGCTCAAATAGTAACTTTGACACAACAGATAATATTTGAGCTTTTGTTTTTCTGCAATTTGATTTAAACCAATAAAACAGGGTAGGAAAAACATGAAAAAAAAAAAAAGGTTTTAACAGGAATCTTAATGGTAGAGCTCTTGGGACAACGTAAGAATGGCTTGTGAGGCTGTGGGTCCTGGGGTGTGGCCCACATTTTGATGAGTCTGAATCTTGGTGACGCTGGTCCTTCACACAGATCTAGCTGATCTTAACCTAAACCACTGGTTCCCAGTCCTGGCTACACAGCTGAATGATCTAAACTGTCCAGATTGCTGACTGGCCAGCCCTTCCCCCTCTCTTTCATCTCTTCTCCTCTGGGCAAAAGGAAGACTCATGGATTCCCTCTTCCGAGGCTGTCCCTCCCAGTGAGCTGCTGCTGTGACTGCTCCACTCCATGCACTTCTCCCGCATGGAGTGATGCTTGCCAATGTCTTCAGTCCTCCTCCCACTGATCCACCTGCCCCAGGGATTCCCCGTCCTCCTGGACTCCTCGATTCATGACTCTTTCTAAAACCAACACCCAGGAGCTGGTGCAGCCTGAACTCTCCTAATCCCCTCTAGCTTCTCCCACATCTTTCTGGGCGGCCCTAAGCTTCGTGTGTGGCTTCACGTCCTCCTTCCACACAGGCAGCCCCTCAGCTATGCCACCAGTGTGCCCAGGCCCTGCCTGGGGCTGCCTCCCCAGGGCAAACCCTCCTCCAGCCCAGCTCATCCTGTCCCAGCTCCCACCTCTCCCCTACGCTCATCACCACTGAGCTGCGGACCCTCCTGATGTTTTCACCTGGTCTGTTCTTCCTTCCCCCCCATGGTTCCAGTTGGGGGAAGGCTTAGGAACTAGGTTTTCATTCAGGACACTGTAAGCTTACAAAGTCACCAGATGGGCAGAGGAGCTGGGTGAAGCCACACGCAGCAGCGACCTCTACATAGTGCCCGGTCAATAAATACCTGTCAGCGGCCTCAATGAAAAATATCTGATTCCAAGGAAGAAGGAAGACACCACAGACAACAAGCTGTTAAGATCTGGTATTGCCTAAGTCTTACAGTTTTAAAGAACAATAGCAACCATCATCATCACCTTCATCTCACATTATTATCTGAAGGACACAGGAGAGGAATTCTCAGGGGATGCAAACTCTGAAGAACAGGAAAACCAAGACCCCACATTGTCGGCGAAGGGAAGCCTGACAACATGCGGTCTGTGCGGTCCTCGGGAGACCCAAACTAAAACTCAACGACCCCAAGGTGCAGGTGACCCCAAGGTGCAGGTGCGTGACAACTGGAGGCCCACCAGCTCCCAGGCAAAGCAGCGCTGAAACAAATCACCTGCTGGGAGACCATCACTCACTGAAGCAAATCACCTGCTGGGAGACCATGTGAGTGATGAGAGTCAAGGAGGTGACAGTGACGCCCAGTCTGGGAAACACAAGCCGACCACAGCAAAAAGGGTGGGTGCAGGGGAATGAGCACGCATCACCGATTCTGAAGTGCAATCTGAGAGCTCATCTTGTCCAGAGTGGAGTCGGCGGGAAAAAACATAATCATCTCGTCTTTAAGATTCCATTTACCCACTGGGCCACTCATTACTGGAGAGTTATAGGAAAAATGCAAGTGTTTCAGAGACAATGGAAAAAGCTGACCTCTGCAGACAAACGAAAACAAGGAGAAATGCCTGCATGCCTTGACTCAGTACCTGCTGCTCAGAGACACAGCCACACCCGCCAGAGAACACTTACACTAAGGTTCAGAAATCACTTTCCGACTTCAGGGTAGGGGCGCGGGTGGCATTTAAGGACAATAAATTCTGAGTAGTATCTGAAGCAGGTGCAACTGATTCATGGCCACAGGGACAAGGGATCCATTGTCAACCACGCACCAATCAAAAGGAGTTTTAGGCCAGAAACAGTGGTTCACGCCTGTAATCCTACCACTTTGGGAGGCCGAGGCAGGTGGATCACCTGAAGTCAGGAGTTCAAGACCAGCCTGGCCAATATGGTGAAGCCCCGTCTCTACTAAAAACACAAATATTAGCCAGGTGTGGTGGCGGGCACCTTTAACCCCATCTACTTGGGAGGCTGAGGCAGGAGAATCACTTGAACTCGGGAGGCGGAGGTTGCGGTGAGCCGAGATCATGCCACCACACTCCAGCCTGGGCAATAGAGTGAGACTCTGTTTCAAAAAACAAAACAGAACAAACACAAAATAACAAAAGGGGTTTTAACTACCAACCTTCTGCATACTTTTGGTTTTATTTTCTGGAAAAAGCAACAATACTTTTAACGTGTTTAAATCACCTACTTTTGTAATTAGGAGGGAGCCTAAAAGTTGACTGGCTGCATTACAGGAACTTCTTTAATTCTGTATTACGCATGGACGGATGAGGACAAGGTGAAGTCACAGAATGATGTAAGAGAAGAATTTGGCGGTTACCACACAGTTACATGGAAATTGAATAACCTGCTCCTCAATGACTCCTGGGCAAATAATGAAATTAAGGCAGAAATCAAGAAGTTCTTTGAAACCAATGAGAACAAAGAGAGAACTTAGCCAGAATCTCTGGGACACCACTAAAGCAGTGTTCAGAGGAAAATTTATAGCACTAAATGCCCACATTGGAAACAGCTAGAGAGGCAAGAACAAACTAATCCAAAAGCTAGCAGAAGACAAGAAATAACTAAGATCAGAGAAGAACTGATAGAGACATGAAAAACCCTCCAGAAAAAAAAAAAAAAAAAAAATCAATGAATCCAGTAGCTGGATTTTTCGGAAAAAAACCAAAAAACAATGAATCCAATAGCTGTTTTTTTGAAAAAAATTAACAAAACAGACCGCTAGCTAAACTAATAAAGAAGAAGAGAGAGAAAAATCAAATCAAAATAATACAAAATGATAAAAGGGATATTACCACTGACCCCACAGAAACACAAACTACCATCAGAGAATACTACAAACACCTCTATGCAAATAAACTAGAAAATCTAGAAGAAATGGATAAATTTCTGGACACATACATCCTACCAAGACTAAACTAGGAAGAAGTCTAATCCCTGAATAGACCAATAACAAGTTCTGAAATTGAGGCAGTAATTAATAGCCTACCAACCAAAAAATAAATTAAAAAAATAAAATAAAATAAAATAAAAAGCCCAGGACCAGACAGCTTCACAGCTGAATTCTAACAGAAATACAAAGAACTGGTACAATTCCTTCTGAAACTATTCCAAACAATTGAAAAGGACGCACTCCTCCCTAACTCATTTTATGAAGCCAGCATCATCCAGATACCAAAACCAGGAAGAGACACAACAAAAAAAGAAAACTTCAGGTAAATATCCCTGATGAACATCAAGGTAAAAATCTTCAATAAAATACTGGCAAAACAAGTCCAGCAGCACATCAAAAAACTTATCCACCACGATCAAGTCGGCTTCATCCCTGGGATGCAAGGTTGGTTCAACACATGCAAATCAATAAATGTAAACCATCACATAAACAGAACCAAAGATAAAACCACATCATTATATCAATAGATGCAGAAAAGGCCTTCGATAAAATTCAACATCCCTTCATGTTAAAAACTCTCAATAAACTAGGTATTCATGGAACATATCTCAAAATAGTAAGAGCTATTTATGACAAACCCACAGGCAATATCGTATTCAATGTGCAAGAGCTGGAAGTATTCCTTCTGAAAACTGGTACAAGACAAGAGCGCTCTCTCTCACCGCTCCCATTCAACACAGTGTTGGAATTTCTGGCCAGGACAATCAGGCAAGCGAAGGAAATAAAGGGTATGCAAATAGGAAGAGAGGAAGTCAAACTGTCTCTGTTTGCAGATGACATGATTTTATATTGAGAAAACCCCATCATCTCAGCCTAAAAACTCCTTGAACTAATAAGCAACTTCAGCAAAAAGTCTCAGGATATACAAGATTAATGTGCAAAAATCACAAGCATTCCTCTACACCAATAATAAGCAAGCAGAGAGCCAAATCATGAATGAACTCTCATTCACAATCATTACAAAGAGAATAAAATACCTGGGAATACAACTAACAAGGGATGTGAAGGCTGTCTGCAAGGAGAACTACAAACCACTGCTCAAGGAAATAAGAGAGGACACACAAAAAATGGAAAAACACTCCATCCTCACGGACAGGAAGAATCAATATCATAAAAATGGCCATACTGCCTGAAGTAATTTACAGATTCAATGCTATTCCTATGAAACTACCATTGACATTCTCCATAGAATTAGAAAAAACTGTTTTAAATTTCATATAGAATCAAAGAAGACCCTGTATAGCCAAAACAATCCTAAGCAAAAAGAACAAATCTGAAGGCATCACGCTACCTGACTTCAAACTATACTACGAGGCTACAGTAACCAAAACAGCATGGTACTGGTACCAAAACAGACATATAGACCAATGGAGCAGAACAGAGATCTCAGAAATAACACCACACATATACAACCAACTGATCTTTGACAAACCTGACAAAAACAAGCAATGGGGAAAGGATTTCCTACTTGGTAAATGGCAGTGGGAAAACTGACTAGTCATATGCAGAAAACTGAAACGGGACCCCTTCCTTACACCTTTTACAAAAATTAACTCAAGATGAATTAAAGAGTTAAATGTAAAACCTCAAACCATAAAAACCCTAGAAGAAAACCTGACCAATACCATTCAGGACATAGACATGTGCAAAGACTTGATGACAAAAATGCCAAAAGCAATGGCAGCAAAAGCCAAAATTGACAAATGGGATCTAACTAAACTAAAGAGCATCCACACAGCAAAAGAAACTACCATCAGAGTGAACAGGCAACCTACAGACTGGGAGAACATTTCTGCAATCTATCCATCTGACAAAGGGCTAATATCCAGAATCTACAAAGAACTTAAACAAATTTACAAGAAACAAACAAACAACCCCATCAAAAAGTGGGCAAAGGATATGAACAGACATTTCTCAAAAGAAGACATTTATGCAGCCAACAAACATATAAAGAAAAGCTCAACATCACTGATCATCAGAGAAATGCAAATCAAAACCACAATGAGATACTATCTCATGCCAGTTATAATGGTGATTATTAAAAAGTCAGGAAACAAAAGATGCTGGTGAGGCTATGGAGAAATAGGAATGCTTTTACACTGTTGGTGGGAATGTAAATTAGTTCAACCACTGTGGAAGACAGTATAGTGATTCCTCAAGGATCTAGAGCCAGAAATACCATTTGATCCAGCCATCCTATTACTGGGTTTATACCCAAAGGAATATAAATCATTCTGCTATAAAGACACATGCACACATAACGTTTATTGCAGCACTATTCACAATAGCAAAGACATGGAACCAACCCAAATGCCCAACAACGACAGACTGGGTAAAGAAAATGTAGTACATATATACCATGGAATACTATGCAGCCATAAAAAGGAATGAGATCATGTCCTCTGCAGGGACATGGATGAAGCGGGAAGCCATTATCCTCAGCAAACTAAGACAGGAACAGAAAATCAAACACCGTAGGTTCTCACTCATAAGTGGGAGTTGAACATTGAGAACACATGGACACAGAGAGGGGAACACCACACACCAGGGTCTGTTGTGGGGTCGGGGGTAAGGGAAGGGAACTTAGAAGATGGGTCAATAGGTGCGGCAAACCACCATGGCACACGTATGCCTATGTAACAAACCTGCACGACCTGTGCATGTATCCTTTTTATTATTTTGTTTTTGAATAAAGAAAGAAAAAAAAAAAAAGAACTTGGTGGTTCTTTGAAAAGCTGAACAGAGTTACCAGATGACCCAGCAATTCCACTCCTAGGTTTATACCCTGAAAAAACTGAAAACAGGGACTCAAACAGATACTCGTATGACAATGTTCACTGCAGCATCATTCACAATAGCCAAAAGTTGGAAACAATCCAAGTGTCCCTCAACAAACAAAATGTAGTAAATCCACACTATGGAATGTTATCCATCCTTAAAAAAGAGTGGTGTATGGACACATGCTACAGCATGGAACATCATGCCAAATATAAGATGCCAGACACAAAAAGATCCATATTCAACTATCACATGATTCTATATATGAAATACCCAGGTGACACACATTCACAGACAGAAAACAGATCAGAGGTCACAGGGGCTGGGAGAAGTAGGGGCTGGGGAGCTGCTACTTCATGGTTAGCAGGTTTCTGTTTGGAGTGAAGACAATGTTTTGGGAATGGTGGTCATGGTTGTCCAGCACTGTGAATGTGCAAATATAATTCAACGGCACTGAATTGAACACTTAAAAATGATTAAAATGGCAAATTCTGTGTTACATACAGCCATGTATCCCCATCATTAAGTGATGCATTCTGAGAAACGTGTTGTTAGGTGATGTTGTCATTGTGTGACCATCACAGAGTCCATACATAAGCCTAGATGGCGTGGCCTACCACACACCCAGGGTGTGTGTAGAGCCTATTGCTCCCAGGGCATAAACCCATACAGTATGTGACTGTACCGAATACTGTCGGTGGCGGTAACACAATGGGAAGTGTGTATTTAAACATCCAACCATAGAAAAGGCACAGTAAGGACATGGTATTGTAATCTCATGGGACCAGCATCACATTACGTGGTCCATCATTGAACAAAATGTCGCAATGTGATGCACGACTGTATTTTGCCACAATAAAAAAGTTCAAAGAAAAAAGAAAGAAAAAAAAAGGGAATAAGAAAGGGAGAAAAAGACAATGATGAAGTTATGGATGGGAAAAGAAGGGAAATTAAATAAGAGAAGCAAGGACAGTCTTACAGGAAAAAGGAGAATGGAACAGAAAGAAGGAAAGGAGAGAAAGGGGCCAGAATGTAGAAAGTGATGGGAGGTTGGTGCTGGAGAGGAGGAGCTGAACAAAAGGAGGGGGCCTAGTAAGAGGAGGAGCCCCTTGCCTGGCCCCCGGCCCTGGTGCATGCCCTCCCAGTCGTGTTCCCTGCAGCAGCACTGGTCCTTTGCACACCTGTACAGAGACCCTGCTGCAGCTTCCCCTTGCTGGGCACTTCCATAACCCCCCATCTTGCCCCTTCCACCAGCCCCAGCATCCAGGGAGACCCCTGAGGCCAGCTTCCTCTCCCAGCAAACGGCCCTGCAGCAGTGAGTACACTTCCAGAGACCCTGCGGGCTTATGGAGTGTCTCCTCATGCTCACACATCACTCATCTGAACAGTGTGGAGGAGGGTTTTCAAATGCTTGTTAGGGGTTGGGAAAAGAATTAAAACAAGAACTGGATTTGGCCTATAAACGAATGGGTATCAAATCTTGTCTCAGAACTCAAGTAAAAGAACTTGGGAAAAAGTAGCTCTCCTGGGCAAACTAAGCTGATGGGCAATCAGAAACAGAAGGCAACAAGTCACTGATGACATAACATATTAATCTTTGAATGTTCAGAAGGAAAGAAAACCAATTTCCCATCAATGACATTCTGGAACCACTCGGGACACAATGGTGGAAGTCTGGAAAGAATGGCTGGCTTTGGTTCTGCCCTTCCACGAATGGACCGGGCAGGTGTTTCTGTGCTGCTCAAAAGGAAACAGGGCCTAAACCTTCTCTATGTCCCGTCAATGAGCCTGGGAGAGCAGACGAGGAAGAGGGAGGTTGAAAATTCCTATCTCTGGTAGTCCCCTAGAGCCAATGATAACACAAGTTACTTTTACCATGTATGAGTTCTTCAAACCAACACCCCACAACAGCAGAGCCTCATCGGATGAATCATCCCCCCTTCCTTCTGACCCCCTAGCGATGACCCTCCCAGCTGATGTCCCCACGTTGTGCAGAATAAAGTAATATTTGGGGGGAAAATCAAGAAAACAGTTACAGATCTTAAATTGCTGAATTAATTGGCCTGTTGAGGTAATTATATGCTCATTGTAAGAGTGACTCTGCATTCACAGCTAAAAGTGTTTCTGCATGTTTACTGACTCTTTGATTCTCCTTAAATGTGAGAAATGGATGTACTTGTCCAGGTAAAATTACCAGGCTGCAAAAAGATCATCATTATATATGCCAGCTTTCCAAAATTACAGCCTTTGAAACTTTGATCATTTGTTCTTCGTGGATCTGATATTTTCCAAGTGCTGTAAAAATGCCTTCTGTCAATCTGCTGCAGCACAGCCTCGGGTAAAATGTCAGACGTTTTTATGGTTGGAATATTAACTTATTAGAATTAAGAAACACTCTTCAGATAACCCATAATAAAACCCCTTATTTTATATGAACTTCTTCTGTAGGAAGAATCCTAGACAAGCCAAGATTTGGAGGCAAGACCACTGAAAAGACAAGTACCCCCTTCCAAGGGGAGGGAAGGTCACGGTGGAGACGTGTTAGAGGCAGCGAGCACTGCTGCCCTCGCCTGGATCGGTGGCCCTATCGCCGCTTTCTATGTCTATGGCCTTGAGCAAGTTACTTAAACTTTATGACCCTCGGTAACCTTGGTTATAAAAATGGGGATAATGGCACCCACCTCCCAGGTTCTTGTGAGGGTTACGAGACGCTGCGTGCAAAGCATTTAAGCCCAGTGCCTGACACATGGCAATAGTCAATAATTGACTGTGATGATATTGCTCATAGATTGTCAACTATGAGTTTCTGTTTTGAGGTTGGTTTCCTCCCTGAAAGAGGCATCACTAAATGTGTATTCTGGTAGAAAATATTTTATTTTCATGAAATTCAGAAAGAAAAAAAATAACACTGTGTGTGTGTGTGTGTGTGTGTGTGTGTGTGTGTACGCATGGAACATGAACTTAGAAATTCTGGTCAGCTCTCTCAGGGGTGTTCTGGTAACCATGCCTACAGTATATCGTGGCTTCTGCAGAAAACCAACTGAAGGGGAAAATCATTCCTACCCGAAGAAAGCAAGAAAGATCCAAATGAAAAATCAAGCCAAAGAACAAAGCTACCTATTTATTTAATGAAGAAGAGTCAAATCAAGCGATTGAAATACCTGCTGGAGCAATGCTAGGACTCTCATCCCTCACATAAGCTTAGTGACCAGAGGACCCCAGGCAGCGTGTCTTGGTGAGTTCAAGACAGACTTTGAGAGACATCTCACAGTGATCACATACTCTGGGGTGTCCAATTCCTTAAGCCTTGCACAAAATGTTAAAAAAAAAAAAAAAAAAACACCTTAGAAATTGTCCTAATAATTCTAAGACAATCCTTAAGACAAGAATCAGAATTAACAGCATAACATGAGGAGGCAAAAAAACTTGGTTTATACCAGTTTTCACTTCTACATAGTAACATTGGTTTAATTGTCTGACTTTCGTAACAGGCAACATCATGCCTCAATCTGGTAGGAAACAATCCCATCCTTTCAAATGTCCCCAGACTTCAAGATCAATAGCAAGGGGAGGGAGGAAACAATGGGAGAAAGCCTTTTGGGCACAGGGTAGCAGGCTGAGCCCAAACCCAGCAATGCTGACATGAGCTCCATGGTCACATGGAGCGACCACTCAACAGTAGGAAGAATTCTCTGCCTATTTTCCTGCAGATGAAAATATCTTTAGATAATCAATGCTTTTATGCCAAGATGGAAACTAACCGCCAGATCTCCTCAAAGCTTGGAGCCTCCCCTGGATCAATCCGGGAACCTGAACACGGTGGCCACATAATTGAACCTGTCCTCGACGCTCAACATGTGTGCTCAGCGGCAAATGCGGTGAGATATCTTAAATATTATCAAACACTGTATCATTAAACAGAAATTAGATGGAAACAAGGGAAGCCTAAAAATTGACTAGGAGTTCGGATGCTCTCAATGGCTAATATGTCCATTTTTCACCTGAAGCCCTCTCCAAACGCAGTTTTGCTATTAAGCAAAACCCAAAGAAAGGTAATCAATTCCAACTAAAAAGCACTTATCCTGGGATGACGATGTACAAGGCACTTCAAACCCCTGGCTGCCTGCCAAAACCCAGACAACAGCCATCAATGTTTCCGACTATTCGAGGAGCACAGGGGCCATGCATAATTGACTAGAAGATGGGCTAAAACTGTGCCCAATCAGTGTGTGATCAAAAACGCGTGGAATATTCAGCGCCACTTGATTACACGGAGGTTCGTCCTTTCACTCTCCTCATGAAATCTCTTCAAGGTCCACAGTACTGTAATAAGATCATTACTGTCAAGCGGTACGAATCGCAGGCAATGAGTCTTGGGATAGGGAGTCATACTTCACAAGCTCCCCTGCTTTCTCTCGCTCTCTTTTTTTTGTATTTTACTGCATGCAGAGGCAGCAAGGCGACGAGGTGGCAGATAATGATCACATCACTGTGTGGCAACTAGAAAGGCACTTTTAAGAAAAAGCAGAGCGAAATCAGCTTAAGAGAAAACTAAAACATTTTTCCTTTGCTTTTTTCCGCTTAAAAAAATTAAATAGAATTAAACTGTGTGCAGTAGGCACTTTTCATGAACTCTGATACAATGTCATTGATTTTACCCATTTGATAGATTTTCATATTGCAGCAAAGCCCATTACCCCACAGACAAATGGCCAATTTTCTCCATGTCCCACGTGCACAAGAGGCCCTTGTGAAGTTGTGTGTGCGTGCCCGGCAATGCCTGCCGGAGCGTTCACTGCGCCTGTCCTTTCATTGGCTCCACACCCTGGTGCCTATGGTATGTCTGAGATGAGAAAGGGGTGGAGTGGAAAGCCAAGAGGGTATTACTACATTAACTAAAGATTACTAAATAAACACACAAAGTTTATCTCAACTACACCTTCTCCAAAGCATGAATAATCCATCTTGATAAAATGAGAGCGAGTCAGTAACTATGATCGGACCCCGCAGCCAGGAGAGACAGGCATTTGATTAACACTTAAATCAGCCATGCAGGATTCAAATGAACGATGGGGGGGCTTCATCAATCGCCACCCTCCTCCCTCCAACCTCAAACTGCCCTTAAAAATGCGCACTCGAGCTGGCTGTGGTGATACGTGCTTGTCAATGGCAGCAACTCAGGAAGCTGACATGGGAGGATCTCTTGAGACCAGGGATTTGAGACTAGCCTGGACAACACAGTGAGACCACATCTCAAAAAGAACACAAATACACTTCCCTCATCCGGAAAAAAAAAAAAAAAAGGCATACCACTCTTAAAATGAACAGGAAAACTGGGTTTACTGCATCTGAATTAAATGTCCATAAGTCCAAAAAAATTTCAAGAGATGTCCCCTTGTAACACAGCCCATCTAATCCTGTAGGTTCTAACTGTCTGCAAAGCAGCCGAAGCAGTGATTTACATCTTTTTTAAAAAACGTGTCAGAGTGTGCATGCACCGTTTTGCAAGGAAGCCATACCACAACCCAACAGGCCTCCTGAGAAAACCAGCAAAGGAATGACTGCCTCCCAGTTCTCAAGGGCAGTGGTGGGGATCCGTGGGCACGGCCCTGCTGTGCTGCAGAAATGGACATGTACAGAGGGAGAAGCAACTCTGAGAGCCACAGGATTGAGAGTCAGAGGCCTGCAGAAGGCTCTCCTCCCACTCCAATCCCCTGCAGCCTTTTCCAGGTTAACAGATGAAATCCAAAGCAAAATACAGACTTCCAAGTCCCAGAGGCCACTCATCTACTGGCCTTGGGCAAATTACTCAACTTTATTCAACCCTCTTCCTCATTTGTGAAAACAGAAATGCCACCACACACCTGTCAACACCGCACAGGGCCGTTTTAAGGATGCAATGAGGTAGCGCACATTTACGAGCAGGCAGTAAATCCATGGTGTCCTTCCTTTGCATTGGATGATGTCTCCTGACAACAAATCCAAGACTCGGAAGGGAAGAGTGAAGGGGAAAGAACAGCTGTGATCTGTCCAAGCAGTTTCTGACCTGAGAGAGTCCATGAAATATTTTCCTTAAATGGTATATGGTGAGTGGGTGAGTGGGTGGGTGGGGGCCCCAGGGACATTAATCCCACAACGAGGAATAGAAAGTCACATGGTTTTACAGACTGAATGTTTGTCTCCCTCCAAAATTCACATGTTGTAGCTCCTCACCCCACCAACGTGCTGGTATTTGGAGACTGGGCCTTTGGGAGGTGATGAGGGTTAGTTGAGGCCATGAGGGCTGGGCCCTCATGATGGGATGTGTGTTCTTGTAAGACAAAGAAGAGCTTCTCTCTGTGTGTGTGTGCACACCACAGAAGGGCCACATGAGGACACAGCAAACAAAGGGCCACCTGCAAGCCAGGAAGAGAGTTCTCCCTAGGAACAGAGTCAGTTGGCACCGTGATCTTGGACTTCGCAGCCTACAGAACGATGAGAAATGAGTTTCTGCTGGTTAAGCCCCCAGTCTGTGGCATTTTGATATGGCAGGCTAAGACAAATGGTAGGTGCAATTTTATTTCATCCTCCCCATTTGCCAAGTTGCTTCCACATAGACTAAGTTTTACATTAGTCAATATCCCTTTTGTTTTACATCTTTAGACAGAGGAACGAAGTCGCCACTGCCTGTGAGATAAAACACTGCCTAGTTTCATGATTGCCAGGGCTGGGAGGAAAGAGAAAGCGAGCTCAGCTAGAACATCTGAAAATATAACCCCCTGGGCATCTCTACTTCCCGAAGCCCAGGCCGCACATATCTAACAGAGCATGGGAACATCTGAGGGCTGCTGAGGCCAAGAAAAATGCCCTCGTGCATGAGATGAGAACCTCTCATACCTTGCTGCGGAACATTTCAATCTGCATCCCTGTACTTTGTGTGTAAAATACATGCAGCTGAGAAAGTATAAAAGAGTAGATGAAGATTTAGAAGAGTAAGGAAGACACAAGTTGAACAGCACTGGCCGCCAGAACCAGCCCCTCTTCCAGCTTCGGGACCTTGATCGGAGTGGACCATAATTTCACCGTGACTTAAATGACATCCAAAGAGCCTGAGAGCTCAAACATTTTGAGACCATCAAGAAAATGACTTCAAGACAGATCCTAGATGCTGATGAAAGTCGACCAACACAGGGTCTCCCAAGCTAGCCCGAATTCTACTCCCAGGGTGCACAGAGGAAAACATGGTGTCCCGAGTTCTCCGCCGGTGGACACCGGAACCTGTGAGCAGCTCATGCTAACCGAGCCTCACTTGCAGGAGAGAATCTCGAAGTCTAGCTAAAAAAAGGAGGTGAGGTCCGTCACATTTCTGTATCTTAGAAAGGGACCTTGTGAGTAGTGAGCATTTTTCAAAGGCGAGTTTATGCTTCTGTGTAGCAGGAGGCTAAGGAGCTCAAACGCTTGTCTGTGGCGTCAGGAGTTGCCTAGGTGCCCCCAGGAGCTCCAAGCCACCTCCTTACAAGGTTTAGTTTGTTTTGACTTTTCAGATTGTTTCCTTTTTTCCTCCTTGGAATAGCAGATATTTCGTTCTCTACAGAATGTGTGTGAGTGTCTATTGCCCTTTGCGGAACCTCCCTGAGGTCCCCCAGGCAGCTGGGGGTGCCCTGTGCTCCTGCATATCCAAGTTTCCCAGCGCATTTCTGCTTTCTCCACTGGTCTATGTGCGTCCTGATGGCTGGGCCGCTTCAGTTAACGTCCCATCCAGCATCAGACAAAACTCTTGAGTGCAGTAGGTGCTCAATGAACGTTCTTGGACCTGAATCTAACCCCTTTAAGTTTGCGTGTGCTTAAAAAAATTAAAAACAAACAAACAAACAAAACCACACTACCAAAAATCCTTCTGTGCATCGGTTCATCATGATGGGAATCCTCTGTTCTGGCTGCCCCTGCTGTGATCGACTCATCTTTGTTTATTTCCAACCTGCCGGCTTCCACAAAGGATGTGAGAGCGTTTACAGCTTCTGTGTGTTTGTGGCAGCCGGACCGTACCCTCCAGGATGGCTTTTGAGTCAACTGTGCCCAATCTACAATGTCAATGTCTAGAGTAAACCCAGATGATCTACTCAATTTCAGCAAACTCATTCTCTTGGAAGCTGGAGTTACAACCTGAGAGCAAACTCTCTTTGGAAAAGTCATCTAGTTTGTGGGGAGGAGGCAAGTCCATCAGGATACATGACAGCTCAAGGGTGAGGAAACCCAGCCAGTCTTCCGATACCCTTAGCAGAGTCCAATGACTGCATTGCCAGTGTATCTCCCAGGAAAATGTTCTGATTCTTGGTTTTCCACATTCGCTATAATGAACTGTTCAACTCAACTGTTCAGATGCACTAACCAGTGGTTCACCAATAAGGAAGTTTAATTAAGAAGTCCTTATTGTATCAAAAAGTACTGTTGATTATGCAGTTTTTATGGAGCTGATTGTGGAGACTTCTTGTTCCCTTTCCAGGGTAGCTGCCAATGGTAAACAAGGAGCAGACACGGGAGGTGCCGGTGGAACGCTGATGGAGATGAAAAGGAGAAAACCCCATGGAGGAATGACATTAACACTCGTGCTACTGGATCTCCCCTCCAGCTTCCTCCAAATAACACAGAATTCAATGTGAAAGCCCCTGTAGACCGGATATAAACCTGGAAGGTAACAGTTTCCGGGCCCTGACACCTTGCCAGTCATGTGCTCACCATCACGTGCATACTAATTGCACCCCAGGAGTGAGAACAGATGAGAACCTTGTGCTAATAAGACTCTTACAACCTTGTTATATTCTAAATAACAAAACAAACACACTGTCCTCCCAATCAGGGCATGCGAAATCCCCAAACTACCCAGCAATGGCTCAAGCTGCATGACAGTCCATCTAACTGGATGGTTACAGATTAACTGAGAGCTTCCACGCACCCACATATTGCTTTTCTGTAATAATGAATATGCAAGAAAAAAACAACAACACCGTACGCTACGCATGCACGATTCTTTAATTTCTCTCCAAAGTGCCTTCCAAAACATCAACTAATTAATATATAAAAAAAAAAGTCCTAAGGTAAAAGGTAACTGATCAAGAATAGCAACATCTGTTTCTTAGCATCTAAGTAAAAACAAAACTCCATTTTGTGACTAATGAAATCACCACCACTGGTGTTTAAAGTTGTAAACAGGCAACATTTAATGAAAAAGTAATGCTTTCTGCAGTTTTATTAAATAAGACAACCATTATGTGCTCAATCTGCACAATAAAAATTAAGCTCTACAACAGGTTAGCCTTCCCTAACTTTTACAACTCAGTGCGTTTTTGTGCTTCTTCTGAATTCCCATGCCTTTCTCGAATATTCTGCCTGACATCCTCGTTATAGTTTCTTGCATGTCTTATCTCCATAATCAGGCTCTAAACTCCTTGGAGAGAAAGAGGAACTGAGTTTCATTTCTCAACGTCTCCCATGGAGCCAAACACACAATGCTCTCCCTGTGGTGGTTGCTTCATATTTGATGAAAGAATAAAATGATCCACAATTTCAGGTTCTCCTTTGAAAGAGTGAAGGGAAACTAAGTCCTGGGTGACCTCTGCAACTCTGGAGTTAATGAAATTTGTCAACATTTCATTGCTCAGTGAGTGCAGCTGTGATGAGCAATTCATTTTCTACCATAACAGTGAGAGGCCCGTTTGTGACTTACCCTCTACAGGAGAATCTTTCAATATCCATCCAGGATCAACCACACAATGGTGCGATAAAGACCAGAATGAACAACCAAAGGAACAAGATGAGAAGGATAAAATAAATTCCCTTCTGAGACCTTCAGAACAAAGCGCTGTGAACCCAAGGGGGGGAAAACACCAGGATTTCTGCATACCCTCTCGTATAATAAGATTGGGTAAATCCAGCCCGGTCCTGCATTTTTAAAGAAAGATCTTTGCTACACAACTTCTAGATGTTATGAGACATATAAAAGTCAGTGTCTTTACGTGGAATCTGAGAAATATCAAGGAGGCTATTCAGTGTGCCCCACTCCCAGATTCAAAAGCAGCTCCACACACCTCAAAGACTTGCTTTTTGCCTGGTGGAAAGAGTTTGAGGCAGAGAATCAAGAGACAGTTCTGTCACCTACCAGCAATCTGACCCTGGACAAGAAAGCCACTTAACCTCTCTCTACTTCAGCCTTTTCACTGGGGAAACAGGGAAATTAGCACTTGATGCAAACTTGCATGAATGTTATAAAACTAACGAGAACCACCAGGTTCGGGGCCACAGAATGGGACTGCAGAGACCGTTCATTTTAGCAATGACAGCCTCACTACTGGGCCTGAGATAAGAAGATGCCCAGAAAGTATTGTAATTCAAAGACAGTGCCAAGAGGTGACAAGCCATTAAAGATCTGGAAAATCCCAGATCTTTTCCAGGTGCTTTTCCCTGGAAACATACCCTTAAACTCGGACCTGGTCGGGAATCCAGGGCCGTGGTGCAATCACCTTCCAGAGCCTGGGTTCCTCTACCGTGGTCCAACCCATGCAGACCTCATGCAGAGTCAGGGTCACTCCCTCTCAGGTGGCCCTGGTTCACAGAGCTTTTCCTAGAGCTTTTAATATCAGAACCAAAATACATCTCCTTGAGGCTTCCACCCATCAGGTCCCATGGTTACCACCTGGGCCATCCAGGAGTCAGGATGCCCTTCACTCGGCAGACCTTCCACCAGCTGGTCACAGTCACCATGCCTCATGGCCCTCGTCCTCGTCACCACCCTTTTCTCCAGTCACTACACGCTCCCTCCACGCATGGGCTTCAGGCCCCGTCATCATCCTGCCCAGTCACATCCACCGGTCTACAATGACCCGGCAGCATAGCAGCCCGTCTGTGATGTAAGAGCCTAGTGGCGGGCTCCGTCATCCACACATCTCCTGGTAACCCTCAGGACCCAAAATATACACAACAAGATAAGGGATTCTCCAGTCACAGTCCCTGCTTCTGCAACTTTCTAGATTCATCCAATTCATGTTAAATTGTAAACCTAAGAAAATAAAGGCTCTCCTTAGGCTGGGGTCTGACACCCTCTGCCATCTGGTGCAGAACAAAGTGGCCGTTCTTCAGCAAAAAGAGCACAGCAAGGACCCGTACAGGGAGAAACTCAATGGCAGGAACAGCCCTATTTCCACCGGTCACCCTGACAGCCCCGTGCAGATACAGTGTGTCTGGGTTTGCAGCAGCAGATACTGATGATTCCTACCATCAACCTTTACTTTCTGAATGAGCGCGCCACAGAGGTTAGAAACAGCCAGAGTGAGAACCTCTGCGCTTGGCTGGGAGTCTAGGAAGACCTTCTGGCAGGGTCCTTGTCGCGCACAGCTGGGGAAGGGTGCTGAGGTCTGTTCAGGAAGGCGCGAGGGCTCCCTGGGCCAGGCTAAAGCCAGACCCTGGGGGATGATGGATGGGAGCACACACCCCTGCCCTCTAGAGGCTTCGTTTCCTGTGCTTGCGGACCACCAGCAGAGTGGCATGGCACAGGCTACAGGGGCTTGCAGGAGGTGCTGTGAAAGACGAACACTCTGCGGCTTCCGTTGGTTTTGTCTTGGTCCTGGGAGCCAACTGTGTGAACTGGCATCCTGGGCTCTCAGGCCTTTTGGCTTCTGGTTGGATTTGGTCAAGGAGGGGCCACTGGAGACCAGTGGGAGGGAGAAGAGTGAGGTCACCCTCACCCTCCCGGTCACCACAGCTGGATGTGTCTCTCCCGAAGGCCACAGATCCTAGCTGGAAGCTTTCCCGGATAGTTGCCCTCTCTTTGCCCCATTATACCCCAGGTTCTACACCAAACCCACCGCTCTCCCCGCACCTCTGCAGACAGTCCCAGGAAGACTGTCCTCAGCGAGCCAGCTTGCAGCCCCATCCCATTCCAGATTCATCAGCTGACCTCAATGGATTCTACTGACCAATGGATTCAAAGGACCCTGAAGAATTTGCTGACTTCAATGGAATTTTATTTTTCTTATACTCTAAAGAGATTTGAACCTAGTTATTTGTTCCAATAGGGTATGTTAAAAACCATAAAATTCAACTACTTTACACACATCTTCTATACAATTTTTTATATCTGTAATTCCAACTTTTCAGCACTTGGCCAGGTGACAGAGAACAAACTAGTAGTAACCAGTCACAGAGCCTTGCAGGAAAGAGGAGCAGAAATGGTTTCTTATAATTAAACAGTATTCTTAAAATATAAAATACAGGCCAGGTGTGGTGACTCATGCCTGTAATCCCAGCACTTTGGGAGGCTGAGGTGGGAGGATTGCTAGAGCCCAGGAGTTCAAGACCAGCCTGGGCAAAAGAGTGAAACTCTGTTTCTACAAAAAAACAAAAAATTAGTCAGGTGTCATGGTGCCTGCCTGTGGTCCCAGCTACTTAGGAGGCTGAGGTGGGAGGATCACTTGAACCTGGGAGGTCGAGGCTGCAGTGAGCCATGATTGCACCACTGCACCCCAGCCTGGGTGACAGAGTGAGACTCTGTCTCAAAAAATACAATCAATCAATCAATAAATAAAATAAAACAAAACAGATATAACTAGCTTTAATTTCAAGAACAGAATGTTTAATTTGGGTGTTTTACACAATGTACTTTCAAGGAATTAACAGTAAATAAAACTATCAAAAACATCGTATATCATTGAATCTACAATGATAAGATATGTTCTGACTTTAGAGATGTTCCGATTTGGGGGGGAAAACGTGGCTCTGAAAAAATGAAATATAGACTGTTTCATAAAAGTGACTCATTTGTAGTCTGATAGGTAACTTTTCCCAGAGAAAAATGATACATTCTTTTTATAAATAACTTATGACTTATTTTCTATTGGAAAGATGTCATAGCCGCTGACATAGAGACCAGACTCTCCTAATTAGAGAGTGGGTGGATCCCTTGAAACCTCTGCCTTGGAATTCCAAACACACGCCACCCTCTTACACATCCATGTTTGAGACACTTGCTATTTTCTAATCTTGGAGTTTCCATGGTGCCTGAAATCTTTCTGCTGGTGTTACCACTTCAGCAGTAAGACCCTTTAAGGAAAGGGGTCCCCAGTTGCTGCTTGGACACAGCCCCTGTCTCAGCCTTGGTATCCACTATTGCCTGGCACCCACATACCATCCCACTCACTCAGCAAGTGGACTCGAAACATCAGGCGTCCAACATGGTCATGGTCACTTGTCAAACTTCCTTCAAACGCACCAGTACTGAAGGGAACACTGGGTAGTACCAGCTGCTCAATTAAATGTGCAGAAACGCTACTGATTTATGGTGGCCCCCCCCCCCATTAACTTATTTACACAGCAGTCAACACGTGGGTGGGATAATGAAAGTGTATCTAAGTGGCAACCGTCAGTTCCTACCAGGCTGTGCATTAAAAAAAACCACAGACCTCGACTGGAAACACACAACAAATGCAAAAAGGCGTGTACCTGTGAAAATGAGCACACGGCCTGACCCTAAAGGGAATCTAACCCCTGCCCCTGTATGTGCAGCCCGGGGGTGTGGAGGGCACAGGCTGCCCACCCTGGGGGAGGCTAACCTTCTTCCCAATCAGGGACGGGTGGTCACACGTGCTTGCCAGGGTGATTTTTGCCAAACGGTTGTCTGAAGGAGTCTTACCAACACAACGCGCTTGTGGCTGAATCCGTTTTCAGTGGGAAGGTCAGTGGCACCTGTGGCTGCTCTGACCCGTAACTATTACTTTCCACCATCGCTGACTAAATGGAATTATCCTCACTCACCACTACATGAGAAAAATCTTTTTTTCAAAGACAGAGCTCTGTCGCCCAGGCTGGAGTGCAGTGGCGTGGTCTCAGTTCACTGCAACCTCCACCTCCTGGGTTCAATCAACTCTCCCACCACAGCCTCCCAAGTAGCTGGGATGACAGGCGTGCGCCACCACACCCAGCTCATTTTTGTATTTTTAGTAGAGACAGAATTTCATCCTGTTGGCCAGGCTGGTCTCAAACTCCTGACGTCACGTGATCTTCCTGCCTTGGCCTCCCAAAATGCTGGGATTACAGGTGTAAGCCACCGTGCCTGGCCGAAAAATCAGTTTTTATTGCCTAAATATGTTAGCAGAAAGCTTATAGGAGGCAAAACGGGAAGAAATGTCATGAAGGAGAAAGGCTTCCAACCATTCTGCAGAGGCTGGTGGGCTACTCAGAGTTCTGAACCTCAGCTTTCTAATGATGAAAGAAATGATGCTCCCCGCCTCGGGCATTATGGAAACACACACCCCACGCTCTGCCCCTTCCCTGCTAACACGCGCACCTGGGGTTCACGCACTCCGCTCTGGATATGCGGAGGGGACGGGCCACCCCCTCAATGTGGCCACTGTCTGATAGCTCGCGGGTTTGAACCCTCAATCGAGCAGAGCATCTGGAAAAAGCATGGCAGCCACAGAGAAAGGACAGAAGCCATCAAGGTTGCCCCTGGGCACAAGACCCTTGCTGAAGACACGCTTTTACCACTGCCGTTCTCACAGGTAACCACACTCTCTTACCACTGCCGGGCTCACAGGCAACAATTCATGTTCTGACAACAAGGTTCTCAAATTTTAATTTTTCCTTTTAAGTACTCCTTTGTTACAACTGCACTAATTTTACCTCTCAGAATGTGGGGGGTATGTGTGTATGTATGTGTGTGTATGCGTGCACTCACGTGTCTCTACTTACATCTATGGAATTAAAAAAAAGGGAATTCACTTGCAGGAGCCACTTCAGGAAGCTCAGGTCCAGTCATCAGTGGCAATAAAAACTAAGGAAGGACTCAGGTGAAAGGAGACTCACAATGAGCGGTGACAACTGGAATATTAATAGAGCCCACATACCAGAAAGAGCTGACGGACATGAACAGAAGAGGTGTTTATCACAATACGTTGCTAAAAGCTGAAATCAAGGCAGGTGTCTGGTTAGTTAAGGGTCACCAATATCAGAGACGATTCCTAAACTAGAAGTAGGCACGGTCCCCAGTGGAGTCACGCAGCATGGCCCGCCTTGGCTGCAGAGGACACTCGCCCAGGCTGCCAGGGTGGGCGAGGCCTCAGAACCGGATCAGGCCTGTGGCTGGGAGAACAGCACTCCTACTAGCTACCAGGGACAGTGGCCAAGAGTGAGAGCGGATTTGGTTGAGAAACATGAGAATCAGACAGTGATGAAAAGGTCCCAAAGGCCCTCAGCCCTCTAGTGCCACCTTGCAAACAGAAAGCACATTCGGTGACCAGCATTACTGTGCATTTGTGGTGCTAAGGGTGTCTAATTTCACACATTTGAAGAATAACAAACGAATCTTCCGAAGTGGAGACTCTCTCCCTGGGCACTCTGGAGCCCTTACCTTCAGCAGTGCCGGACAGGCCATCGGCTTTGAAGTTGCTAGTGCTTTTCTTCCTTCGGTGCTTCTTTCTGTTGGCGTGAGGGGAGGGGGGCGGGTCGAGCTTGGGGCTGGTGGTGCTGGAGATACTGGGGCTGGAGCATACGGAGTCACCCAGCCCCGTGTCTGCCGTTGGACCGGAAAAGGCAAAAAAAAAAAAAACGCAGAGAGTGAGCACTTACAAAGTAGAGTATGCAGAAACAGCACAGCCACGCTCCTCCCACATCACACGGGGTCCTGCAAGTAACATCCCATCACTGCATTGCTGGGTTGGAGGCCCAGAGCCTCTGGTATGAGATGGGCTCGGTCCCCCTTGCTCTACTGTGCCACCCGCTATTTAAAAACAAGCATTTATTTTTCTATCACCAGCATGCTATGGATAAGTTCTCCTTCTCTCCTCTGCATGACTGGAGCTCTGCAAAAGGAAAGGGGTGAGTTTATGCTTTTTAGTAGTCTTTCTCTTCTTAAAATTACCTTGATATATTAGAAATGAAAACGATGCATTTAAGAATACATTTGGAAATATCATCTGAAATGGGTTTGACTCCTGTGGGTGCACAGGATAAGGGATTCCTGATCCTTTCTTCTGGCCTCAATATTACAGATGAGTGTAACTTCATCTTGTTTTATTATCAGTGAAAAATTCTATGCTATTTTTTTCTCTCTCTCACCAATGTCCAGTGACAGTGTTTGGAAGTCGATATAGCAGGCCTGCCAATTTTTGATTCACTGAAGCCACTTAGAAAAGTTTCAAAACCAGTGCACACGTGATTATTCACTGTAAGTGAAACTCTCAATGTATTATGTCCATTTGTATCTTTATCAAAGAGAAGGCCAAAGTGGTACTAAATAACCAGAACGCACATATAATTCAACCAGGGTGGAAAAGTACACTGAACATGCGCAGGAAAAACAGGTGGTGCGTGCCTCTGAAATCTTGAAAAGTTTTCATTTTACGATTCAGCATCTTTAAGTCCAAAGTCAGTGTTCTGTGCAGCACACTGCACCCATTCAGCTGATTTTTTGAGCACTGACCGTGAGCCAGCAGCTTTTCGAGATGCTGGGAGCCACCACTGATTGAGGAGAAACAGATAAAACATTCCTGCCCCCAATGGGAACCCTCTAAAGTGGAGTGGCAGCGACATGGCAGCCGGGCTAGAACCTAGAGTCCATCAGAAGCTGGTAAGAGTTATGGGAAAGACAGAATAGGAACATGGGGCATCGAGGCTAGGAGGTTTGGGAGAGGTGGCAGTGATGGGGGGTGTCATTTAAAATAGGGTAGCTGGGGCAGGTCTCGCTGAGCAGGGGACACTGAGTTAAGACTTAAAAATGGCAGAGGAGTGAGAAGGTAATGAGGGCAGAGAAACAGCCAGAGCCTGGCTCTAAGGAGGGATCCTGGTGTGTTCCAGAAACGGAGAGGGGGCCGGAGTGGCGGCGGCCGGTGTGGGTGGGGGAGGCCTGTGGAAGGTGGCACTGGAGAGGAGGGGGGCTTGTGGGCCACCGTGAAGACCCTCGCCTGTGCTCTGGGGGAAATGGGGAGCCACTGCAGGGTTCTGAGCAGAACAGTGACATGATTTCAAATATAAAGATAATGGAAATCAAAATGAATTGAAAATATGTTTATTTTGCGAAGTTCTAGGAATTTTTATCGTATGTTGAGAAATGCAAAAACATTCAATTTAAGGTATCTGAGAAATACATATGGTCCCAAGAGCACCCCGACGCACGTTCCTGGCCGCCCTAAGGCAGAGACCCCTCGCCCCTCTCTGCACGGTTGGAAACATCACCTGTTATTGCACACACCCTTTACACATGGAAGAAGAGGGCTGTGGGGAGCTCCTCCTGCGAAGCGGGTGAAGGGCCACCCCAGGGCTCCTGCAGGGCAGGCCAGGCAGCACTGGACACCGCGAGACCCCTGAGACTGTGTCCACCGTGTGCACTCCTTGTGGGTGGACACTCACTCACAAAAGGCGGAAGTTCCCTTCACCACTTTAAGGAGTTGCGAGAAATGTGGCAATTCGGTGTCTCAGCGACTTTCCCTCTACCAGGCCGGAAGTGCTTCCTACAGATGCACATCCTTAGATGCAGAGGCACATGGACAGGTCACCGTCCCCTGGCAGCAGGTGGGAGGTAACGTCAATGGCAGAAATCTGGCTGTCAGCTTCCTGGGACATCACTGTTGTGACTCCACCATCATGGCTCCTCTACTGGTCTTCTCGCATCTCCTCCGTTCCCAGAGAAACGAGTTCCCCTCTCCTCCATCCCTAGGGGAACGGGCTCTCCTCTCTCCATCCTCAGAGGAACAGGCTCCCTTCTCTCCATCCACAGAGGAATGGGCTCCCCTCTCCTCCATCCCCTGAGAAACGAGCTCCCCTCTCCTCTATCCCCAGCGGAATGGGCTCCCCTCTCCTCCATCCCTAGGGGAACAGGCTCCCCTCTCTCCATCCTCAGAGGAATGAGCTCCCCTCTCTCCAACCCCAGAAGAATGGGTCCCCCTCTCTCCATTCCTAGAGGAACGGGCTCCCCTCTCTCCATCCCTAGAGGAAGGGGCTCCCCTCTCCTCCATCCCTAGAGAAACGGGCTCCGCTCTCTCCATCCCTAGAGGAACGGGCTCCCTTCTCCTCCATCCCTAGAGGAACGGGCTCCCCTCTCTCCATCCCTAGAGGAATGGGCTCCCCTCTCCTCCATCCCTAGAGGAACAGGCTCCCCTCTCTCCATCCCTAGAGGAACAGGCTCCCCTCTCTCCATCCCTAGAGGAATGGGCTCCCCTCTCTCCATCCCTAGAGGAACGGGCTCCCCTCTCTCGCTAAATGAACCTTCCTAGCTTGTCCTGGTTCCATCTTTCATCCTCAGGTGTCTTGGCCAGGTCACTTCCACTCATTCCTCCCTCTCCATCGCTTCATTCCTGTCCTTAGAGGTCCCAAGATCTTTCATACCTGCTTCCCTACACCTTTCCTTAACCCCATTATTCCTTAACCCTTGAAGCCATAGTCTCAACAGCAAATACTCATCTGAGGTCACTACCCATCAGGGGTTATTGCAAGCTCCACCTTCAGCAATGCGTTCAGGGCTCTAAGCAATCTGCTGAGGCACGTGGTGTCCCTACCACCTCCACTTTACAGATTAGAAAACCAAGGCACAGGGGGAGGTTAAGTAACTTGCTGAAGTCACAGAGCTCGGTCAGGTCTGCTCAAAACTGCTGCAGACCTCTCCAGACAAGGTTCCTATCCAGATAGAGGGTTTAAATTCATTGCGTTTCTTCCTGACTCCTTGAAGTCTGGCTTCCCTCACCACTGCTTCAAAATGGCACACTGTTTCACTGTGCCTTCCTTCGCCCCCTTAAGCCTTCCGTTCCCTTATCATGCTAACTGTGCCCACCCAAGATGCCATGTTTTCCTGCCTCTCCTCCCTACGTCCGCACGGGCATTCTCCATGTGCATGACACCAACACTGGTTCCAGGCTTGGCTCTACCTGAACCTCCCCTCCCGGCAGCCGGCTCCCAAGAAACACGACTCACTCTGACCTTTGCATTCCGGGCAGCTTTCTCTGCTATCACCTTGCGCTTCACCCTTGAAACCTGACACTTGCCCACCACTTCTGCCCAACTCCTGCTTTCCACGGTGGACATCTGGTAAACCTCCTTGGTCAGCTGGACCCAAGGTGCAGCCAGCAGTCCTGAGACCCCCTGAGCCTGCACTATGGCTGTTTGGTTGCGGTGGGACTGCAGAGGTGGGAGCGGGCAGGTTTAAACAAGACACGTCCCTTGCCTTGAGCAGCCTGGGACCCCAAGCTCAATCTGTTTTCACAAAGCCGCTCCCTGGCTGCCTGCTCTCCGTTTAAGCACCATTCACCCCTGGTCCAGTTCTTACCTCACCCCCAAGCCTGGACCGTGTAGCCAGCTCCACGAGGTCCCTCTCCTCCCAGACTTTTTAAGCTGTCCCACGATTTTACAATACTAATATTTCTAAAGTAGTGGTTCTTATATGTATTTCTGAAATACTAGATTCCACTGAATATCAGATAAAAGTTATAGATACCCCGGAAAAAAGGGCAAGACTAATTCATTTTTGTGTATGATTTAACACTGTTCAGAAGTCTCGTGACGTTCGGGGGTAGGACATCCAGAGACCACCAAGATCATGACCTGGTTCTAAAGCAACCCTTCCCTGTGTTATTTATTCAGTGCTCAAACCAGGCAGTGAATCCTTTTGCTCATTTTAAATATTTTCTGCCCAGGATTCCCAAGTCTTCACCCCCTTACCCCATCCTCTCTATTCAGTGTTAGGAGCCCACTCTGCCAGGCCTGGTGCCAGGCCATGGGCAACAATGGTCACTGTGACTGTCTTTGTCCTCAGAGAGCTCAACCCTAGTCCTGCAGGCAGATAAGCAGAACAGGCAAACGCAACTTTCCTGCTGCTGGGGGCCGCTATTAAGTAACATTATATTAAAATCATATTATTATTTTACTCTGTCCCTTGGGTGGCCTCTCATTTCGACAGGCCATGTTCATCCCCAACTGTGTGTCCTTCCTTCTGTCACTCTGTGTTTAACACCCTCTCCCAAACTAACATTTCTCATCTCTAAACTCCTATGGAGCCCACAGTTAGGACCTTTTGCACGCGGCTGCCAGTCGCTTATCTCAACCTAACTAGCACGCCTATGCCCATGCCCAAGGCAACCACTGGTGCTTGCCTCCCCCGTGACCTGTGCAATGCGGAGCCCACAGCAGGTGCGTTATACCATAAACTGTCCTCCATTATCCAGTGGTTGTTTTTATGAGTGTATACCACTATTTCTAAGACACTCAGAACATATACATTAGGTATGTCGTCCACACGACAGGCTTCCACACAGGCATGGTGGGTGGGTCCACTGCTAGGCTCTCTATTCCAGGCCACCACTCTTTATGTCTCTCTCCGTGTTCTAAGCTTATGCGTTGTTACTCTTCACAATTGTCTTAGTTACGCTTGGCCGTTCTGACCATATACTCCCATCCATCCATCCACGTCAATGAAAAAGACGGTGGACATGGTGGAGTCAAGATAGAGCTTCCCACCTTCAGATGCACCATCCACTCCTGGGAGATTCTGAGAGTGACCACTGAGCCCAGATAAATCATACTGTCTTTGTGCTCAGCTCACATACCTTTCAACTTGCCTATGAGGAAACCAAGGAACAATCTTGTCAAATACTCTGCTGAGAGTTACATGGGTACCCAACTCACACATATTTTTGACAACTTAAAAACAACAAAGGGACATCTATTTGATGTCTATCCATTCTCTTTAATAAACTATCCCTGTTCAAATACATGCTTCCTTTTCCATGTGCACACAAAGCACCCCTTTAACCATCAAATTCAGAATCCCACCTGGATGTGACCTGACTCACTGGCACCTAGCTCAGAATTCATGTTTCTGCAAATCAAAATGGCACGTCTGTTACTAGGCCCTTCCCACTTCCAGCTGTAGAAAACTTTTTGCAAAATAGTTGACAGGGACAGGGCCCTCTCATTTCCAAGCTTTCTCCATATCTTGGAACATTTATAATTCAGGGAGAAATCCCGGACTTACCTGGAGGAAGCAGCTAAGTGGTAGTCTTGGGGAGGAGACAGCACTCGGAAATACCACCACCCACCTTCCCCTAAGAGACCATCACAGCCAACCCACCAACATTTCCTCCACATCCGCATTTTCCTTTTGCGTCCTTCCATACCAGCGCTTCCAGCCCCATGGGACTCTCGATTCCCACAGATCCACTGGTTCTCCAGGAGCCCCCACCCAGGACCTCTGGCAATGGATGGAGACGTTTCTGGGTATCAAACTGGGTGGGGTGGAGGTGCTAGAGGCATCAGGTGGTAGAAGCCAGAGGTGCTGAAAAATGCCCTACAATGCACAGGACAGCCCCCGTCACAAAGAACAGTCTAAAATACCTAAAATATCAATAGCGAGAAACCCCACAGAATTTAACCAGAACTTCTAGTCTTCAATCTCTCGAAGGCTCCTCATTTGGAATTTTGATCTGTCTGCATCTCAACCTCCTGGGTGTCCTTTCCAGCACCCTGGCCTCTGCACCACTCCACCCTCATGAAGCTCTTCTGCCCTGGACCTCAGCCGCCCTCTCTCATGGTCTCACCCAGGCTTGCTACCAGCAAGAACCACAGTTTCTGGGGTCTATAACTGCCACGCCCACCCCTGCCTCCCCAGCTCACTAGGCCTTCACTCCCATGGCTGCTCTATGCCCTGAGTTCCACGCCATCTGACGTCCAACCTGCTCACATCCCACTGTTGTCCTTATACAGCCGGGTGGCATCCCACACTACTTGAAACTCACCCTTGTAAGTTTCCCTTCTCCCAACCACCTCTCCTGAGCAGGAAGCCCCAACTTCACTGACTTCCAACCCTCCACGTGCTTGGCACCATCACGGGCCAGGGCTGGGAGAGGGTGGTGCTGTGCACACCAGCCACCTCTGCGTGATCAATGTACCCCTCCATGGTCTCTGGCCTGCCTTTCAATCCTACCTCACTTCTGTAGTAACTCACTTCCCACTCTCCAGGGGGCTATTTCACAGCCTCTCCTCCAGCTTCAAACACCCCACGCCCCACACCATTCCTGTGATGACCTCACTTTTCACTTCACTGAAAAACACAAAATGAAAAACCAAAAGCATCCATCAGAAGAGGGCACCCTCCACCCCGCCCTGCCCCAGCCTGTCCCAGCAGTCTCCATGGGCATGGGGCCCCTCCCCTGGGAACTGGATGCTCCCCCAGCACCCGGCACTAAACATGAGCCGTCATCTCACTTTTTTTTTTTTTTGAGATGGAGTCTTGCTCTGTCGCCAGGCTGGAGTGCAGTGGCGTGATCTCGGCTCACTGCCACCTCTGCCTCCCGAGTTCAAGCGATTCTCCTGCACCACGCCCAGCTAATTTTTGTATTTTCAGTGAAGAACGGTGCTTCATCATGTTGGCCAGGATGGTCTCGATTTCTTGACCTCGTGATCCACCAGCTTCGACCTCCCAAAGTGTTGGGATTACAGGCGTGAGCCACCGCATCCAGCCCCGTCATCTCACATTTTTAATGCAACTCTCCCTTGGCCCCACACCTCCACCCTGGACATTTGACTCCCACCCTTCTTTAAAGTACAACTCCCCAGGGCCTGTCCCTCTGCACTGCTGTCCACAGGTGGCCTCACTCCAGTCCCGCTCACATCCCACCAACCACTGGGGTCAGCAGCACCCTGCAGGTGCTGCATCAGTGGACAAGGCTCAAAGCAGTCACACCAGTCTCGGCAGCATCCACACAGCTCATCCCTGCCACCTTAGATGGGGAACTGTGTCCAGGGGTTCTGCTAGGCAGGCAGAAGGGATACCAGGAAGTTTTAGACTCCAGAAGCCAAAGGAAGAAGCCCTAAGAGAGGCCTTCCCCAAGCTGGCCACTGGCACATCCAGCCCCTCCCAGCCCCCTGTGCTCAGTGGCTCTCTCCACATGGAGACACAACATGTTCCATGAGGGTTTCTTTGTTTACAGAACATCTTCCCTGCGAGTGCTCCAGCTTCAGGAAGGTGGGCCTTCGCTCATCCTCTTCGCCAGCACACATCCTTCCTGAAGCATATTCAGGATGAGTAATGGGGTTCCATATGTATTTGTTTTATGAAAGAACTGACCTCTGTGTGAGAGGCACTTGCACAGGTGGATGGAACGGACCACTTTCTGGTGTTATCACACAGCAGTGTATCAATTTCGCGACTTATAGTTTTAAAACTAGCCACAAGCACGCTTTTGTGCCAAAGCACTGTCCTGTGAGTTTCCAACCATTTGGAATCTAGTTTTAGGCAATCGACTGAGCCCATGAGTGAAGTCTATTGACATGGAGAAAGCATCTCCCTGTTGAGTGTCCCCATGCACCAAGCATGCCCTAGGAGCTGGCTGCTCTCAGAGAATAAAGGGCAAGACCCCTGTCTCCACCGGGCTGATTTTTAAGGAGTGAAGAGAATGCCTATCAGATTTCTTGCTTGATGCCTTCCATAAAAGATGATTTTTCCTGGGCCCTGCTACTTGAACAAAGAAGGAAAAGGGGAATTACATCTCCCGCAAGCACACCGACGGCAGGGGCCACAGGTGCAGGGAGAAGTGAGGTATGTAAGAGTCCGCACGCACCCCTGCACTGGGCCGAGCATACCCAGGCTACCTCCAGCCGCCCCAGAGAATGGGACCAACAGGGAGATGAAGGTGTCATTGCACCAGGAGAAAGCCCAGGAGAGGGCTGGGGAGAAAGAGCAGAAAAATGCGAGCCTTGCTCTGGCCACTGCAGAGAGAGGGAGGCAAGCTTTTCAGAGGACACAGGGTTGTCATGGAATAAAAACGACGGTGATCTCAAGAATGGAAACAAAAAGCAAGGCCAGCATTCATGAGCTCCTCGCAATCGTCCTCAGGAGGCTATGACTCGAGTAACTGACGTGTGCAAAGCACCCGAGATCCCGGAAGCAGCACCAGCCCACGCTCCCATCTGCCGCTCACAGGGCCGAAGTCCTCCAAGGTGGGTCCGCAAGCACCCTCCCCGCCCCCATTTGGAGGCATGGAGTTGAGGCAGTGAGTGACTTTCCAGGCCATGCTGCAGGCAGGGCGTGGCGCATCTCTGCCCACTGTGTTCTCCTGCCACGGCAATGCTCCAACACTCTATGACCCAGGCCCTGGACATTTTACTCCAACTTTCTTGCTGGAAGGAGACAACCAGTGGCACCTGACCACTCAGAGGTGGGGTGTCTATGGCGGCCCAAGAGGGAGGCACTCAAGCCCTTAGAAAAGTCACGGTGCTCTGGGCTGGGGCGAGCGGGAGCAGGTTCGGCAGGAGTGGACAGGCAGCCTGCGGGGAAAGCCGCACAGCTTTGACAGGAGGGAGCTCTGGTGCCAGTTCCAGATGCCTGCCCGTGGGAGGGCCCAGCTGCAGCAGCAGGGGCACCGGCTGCACGAGGGAGTAGCCACCATGGTGCTGAGAAGGCGATGGCAGCGGTGAAATGGGATGTGAACTGAGGGGGCCGTGGCAGGAGACAGAAGTCGAGCAGGAAGTGTGACCTGGGACTCAAGACCAGTGAAGACCAACCAGAGAGGACCTGCCTGGAGGCCAGGCCCTGCCTGACCTCTCCTGGGCTGGGTGTTCTCATGGTAAGAATGACCAGGTTCCTGTCCACCGGGCGCTGGGCTCTGCCACGGGAATATGAATGCCCCTGGCTTCTAGGTCTTGAGAGCTCCCTTTCAAGGAGTTGTTTAACATTCCCCTGGTTTAAAATATGAGCAATCACAACGCACTAGGCTTCCACGCTGTGCTTTTCCATTCCGACTACTCCTCTCGCCTGACAAGGTATTCCTCAAATTGAAGAGGCCCCGAAAGCCCCGCCTGAGACACTGTAAATGAGCTCCAGCCGGCCCACGGAGCGCCATCAGCTCCTCCTGGCTGCATACAAAGAACGCATTTTATTTTGTATCAATTACCGGGCGCCAGGACAGACGACTACTGTCGATGGTGTTAAGTACGGGAGGGGAGAAACGAGCAAAAAGCCATGCCAAATTAAAAAAGAGAGCGCCTCATTACTCCACATCTCAAGTGGCTTTGACGGAGGGACGCGGGGTCCCGAGCCACGTGGCGCTGAACCAGGATGGGCCGGCACCATCCTGCACATTCAATGTCAGCCATTAGTTCTTCCCAATCGGGCATCCATGTTCAACGCACACCCCCAAAAATATATAATACGAGCAATAATGATCACAATCTGCAGTCTCTCCGAGCTTCGGAACGTGAAGTATGAGTCAAAGAAGCAGTTTCACTTTTCACTCGGAGAGCTGACAAGCATGACTACAGGGGGAATAAAATAACATTCCGTCCGCATAAATATCAAGCAGCCTGCTTGAGACTGATGGGCCAGGAATGTATTCTTAGCTATCATTCCGGCAGACAGGCCCAAGGACACTCATAACTTATTTTACAATCATTTAGTTTCAGCTCAAGTGGAAAACGTGACAACTTATCTCTGCTGACAAGATGCCATATCGAACCTTACAATTAACTCTCCTCCGATTATCTGCCCAGCCGATCATTAGCCGGGCAATTTTTGATGAACCGTTGCAGGGAGCTCGCCTTGGTGAGGGTCCTCGCCAGGTGTGCTGATAGGTTTTTGATATCCCGGGTGATATTCGAGAGAGGAGGCTCCGTGCTTGTGATTCTCATGTCCCTCCCGCTTCCGAGGGTCTCTAAGCGTGTCCGCTGGGGGAGGTGCTGGGCGTAGGCGTACTTGATCTCTGCAAGCCTCCCTGCCGCAAGGACTCCCGCCGTTACTGCTGCCCTTAGCAGGGCCTTAATCCCCGCCCGGGTCAGATCTTCCCTGACCCTGGAGCCTGGATTTCAGGGAGTGCTGGGCCCTCCAGAGACACCTCCAACCACTCTTCCACAGGGGGCTCAGTTTGATGAGGGGCACACCAAGAATTTGCTAGAAGGAGCCAACACTCACTCTGGGGGAGCTTCAGTGGTTCCCGAAGAGTTGGCTGTTAATTTTCTATATGTTGATTAAAGATACAAAATGCCTTAAAACATGTTCATAAGAAGCATGCATCTATACAGGAAAAAAAGGAAAAGAAAGAAGAAAAGAGAGAGGAAAACGCTGAGCACATGTGTATCGGCCCCCCCGCCCCTGCTGGCTTCCACCCATACCTTAATTTACCTGTTTGGCAGTGTCAGGTACATGACTGAAAATCCTTTTTTGTTTGGTATTAAAAGAATTTAAAATTATCAAAGACAGGCCCGTTTGTAGGTGTCAGGAGGGGAAATCAGTTGAGGGCTGAAGCCCCCTATGAACTCAAGATGAAGTCGTTGTAGGAACTCGTAAATTAAAACGCACTTCCTTTGACACACGGCCAACGATAGAAAGCTAATTTGGATCTTTAATAAGGGCTCTGTTCTTTCTGAAGCTTACAGAGATGTGCAGGCCGGTAAATAAAGAACAGGCCACCTTTGCCATCCAAGGAAATCACAACATCCTGGGTCTCTGTTAAAAGGTGAGTGTGAAGTGAGGTTCAAAACCTCACCCCTTCGCACAGTCCTTTTGACGGGAGCTTTCAGCGGGAGGAGGCCGACTTGAATTCCCCATCTCTGAAGAGGTTTCAGAGACTGGTATTGTCTCTTCCCTTTGCCGCTCACACAGAGGTACACAATGTCAGAGGGCAGCGGGGACACGGCAGGGGGCCCAGGAAGATGACAGGTGTTGGCGAAAGGAAAAGGCGACACAGTGTTAGGCTGAGTTATAAAAACGGGGAGGAAAGGAATACAATAGGAGGAGCCAGAACCAAGAGAACACACGGGAGAGAAGAATCGCCCACTCGGGCCATTTCCAATTACGCCCAGAGATCTCTCTAAATTAAGCCGAGTCAGTAGGAATTTAGGAAATTGGATCTTCCATTGAGATGAGGACCTTGATGACTGAAATATGTTTATAAAGCTTTACAAAGAAAAAAAGCACATGTTCTGACCACCGATTTGGGTACAGAGTTTCTTTCTGGAGACGATGAAAATGTTCTGAGATTGACTGTGGTGATGGTTGCACGTATCTGTGAGATACTAAAAACTACTGCATTGCACCCATTAAATGCGGGCGGGAAGTGTGTTACGTGATTTTTACCTGAATAAAGCTGTTTAAAAAACAAGAAAAAAATGGGAGGGGTTGTTGTGTTAAATGCTACAAAGCAATTAAATACGGGAGATTTTAAAAAGTCCACTGTATGGTCCAGTGAGATGGGGGGGCAGATGGGGGAGAAGGTGGGCCGGGTTCCCCCAGAAACGGAAGCTAAAGGCCATCATGAGACTTGGGCCACGAGCTGAGTCTGGATGTGGCTGTCTGGTCTCCAGCCACCTGCCAGGATCTGGCTCTACACAGCGGACCCATGGGAGGCCCTAGTCTTGGTTGCTCATAGGGCCCCACACTGAAGGGGTGTCCCCAGCCTCCTCCTTCCCACAGGCGGGACAGCCCTGGGCTTCTCAAGCTTCTCTGTTCTCGCCTCCCAGGTCATACTCCTCTGCTCTTTCCTCTGGTTCCTGTCGCTTTCTTTGCATCCCATCCGTTTCCTGGTATCTCTCGTTTCTTGTCCACTACAACAGTTTTTTTTTTTTTTCCATGCTGGAGGGCCAGCTGGCGCCGACCGGCATCATCCAATTTGAAGGGATGACAGAAGGAACACAGAGTGGCCAAGTGAGGCAGAAAGTCTGGGGAAGCCACGGGGAGTGTGCCAGGAAGGAGCATGCTTGGGAATGCACATCAGGATTTTATAGTTAAGGCTCAAAAATCAAATTGTTCTCTAGCTGATTTTTAGCTGAATGCAAGCAGCACAAAGTTTAAATTAATACGGTGAACTCCAATAAATGGGAAGGCACGATGCGCAGTGCTGTTAGGTGGAAATGAAATCATTTCAAGAGATTCCTGCTTCTCCCCAGCCTCTTCACTTTTTACGTAATCAGCCACTACCATTTCTCAAGTTGGGTGCTCAGATCTGTTAAATTGAAAAGAGATTCTGTTTCACATGTGAGGGTGAGCAGGCTGGGGAAGACTCTGAGGGTGTCTTGCAGAAAACTCAATTAAATCAGGAAGGTAATTAGATGTAGGAGCCCTCTTTGATCACATAAATTTCTCATCTTTAGAAATTTAGCTGTTTCTAAGAAAAGTCACATGTAGTCAAAAGACCCACTGCTGCACAGGAAAGCGTCCTGTCTGAGCAGGGAAGGTGGGCTCCTTAGACCAGTACAGTGAGGGGCTTTGTCCAGGGTCCTGAATGCACCTGGCCACTTCACTCTGCTCAAGGTACAGCAATACACCAAACTCAGGCCGCTGCCTTGAAATACATCCCTGCTCTTATCTACTGACATAATGTGGTTTGAAAAAGTGTGTTGGTCTCCTTAGCTATCGGAAAACCTGACATGCAGAAGCCCAGACTTAAAAAGGAGTCAATCTGGTTGTGAGATATCATCCCATGGGTTGAGCGTTAAATGTCATAAGATAAGTAATAGGGTTCTTTTCTTCTTTAACATCATAAAGAGCAGAATATGCTTTGGTTTGCTTAGTCAGTTCCCTGCTGCTTAGATGGATTCCAAATTTTTGACCATAAATCAGTACTTCTGTGTGTTTTCAGTAATGAGAATTATGACTTTGGGGGCAGTTTTCGAGATACAGGCTCAGGAACACGAGCATTCGTGGGGCTCTGGATATATGCTGCTGAGCCGAAGTTCTGGGCTGCTCCCATCAATGGTGTATGGGGATGTCAAAGCTGTGTGTCGCTGGAGCTGACACGTCTGTTACACTTCAGCTCCCACCCTGCCCACCTGCTGATGGAGAGGTCCCCGTTCCTCAGGACAGCCCACACCCAGGGTACAAGGAGGAGGCAGATGGAGGTCAGGGAGAAAACTTTATGGTGCTCCATGAACTGGAACCGCACAGACTCAAAGTCAGCTCCAGCCCCAGCCTAGCCACCCGGCCATGTGACCCTGGGCATGTCATTTCTTTTAGCCTCAATTTCTTCACACAGGAAATGAACAAAATAGCACCCCTGAACCTCTACCCTCAAACAGCCTCACCCTACTTTTGCTCTCTTCTCCATCTTGGTCAACTAAGATGGCCAAGAGCTAGTTAAAGACCCTCCATGTCAAACCAAGGGGAGGCAGTGCCATGTGGCCCATCTACCATGTGCTTGGTGTGGGGCTGGACAATGTCCAGACACATGGAGGGACAGACAGACTCACGCCCCAGTCAGGCTGTCTCCTAGGAGCTGTGATAATAGCAGTAAAGAAACAAAGCTCCTGCTCTAAAAAGCTTAGGTGCCAGCAAGGGGAGAGAGTTAATAAGCATATATATGTGTGCGTATCGATCATGAGGAGGGATGACAAGTGCTGTGGACAAAACTGAAGGACTCGCAATGGGGTGGCAGGTGGAGGCGGGGTATGGAGGCTGCTGGTGTGCTGGGCCCCCCTTGTTCCTAAAGAAAGTGCAAACATGGCTGTGAAGGGCCTCCGGCTTTTCCAGAGAATCATCACTCACACAGTTAAATTTAACGCAGGACCTCAACACAGACCCGTAACATATGAGATGCACGTCACTTCTGGAAAAGATGAGGCATTGTAAGGAGAAAGTCAGAGACCGATGAGACAGGATGTTGGGAAATACAGTTTTAGACCTGCCACAGTGAAAGCTGCACAGACCACCGTGCCTGTGAGCCGTGCTGGGAGGGCTGAAGCCTGCCCTTCAGTGGCACAGGAGGCAGCCTCACTTCCCAGCTCCCTCGGACACTGCACCCCTTTCATGGCCTTTAGTGTGCTATGATTGCTTCTGTGGATGTCTCCTTTATGTGGCTGTGTCCCTCTGATTTTTTTTTTTTTTTTTTGAGGTGGAGTTTCACTCTTACCGCAAAGGCTAGAGTGCCATGGCGTGACCTTGACTCACAGCAACCTCCGCCTCCCGGGTTCAAGCGATTCTCCTGCCTCAGCCTCCCAAGTAGCTGGGATTACAGGCATGTGCCACCACGCCTGGCTAATTTTGTATTTTTAGTAGAGAATAGAGGAAACAGGGTTTCTCCATATTGGTCAGGCTAGTCTCGAACTCCCGACCTCAGGTAATCCGCCTGCCTCAGCCTCCCAAAGTGCTGGGATTACAGGCACGAGCCACTGTGCCCGGCCTGAGTTTTAAAAGCACATTTTCTTTTTCAGACAATGTCTCACTGTCACCAGGCTGGAGTGCAGTGGCATGATCATAGCTCACTGCAGCCTTGAACTCCTGGGCTCCAGCGATCCTCCTGCCTCAGCCTCCCAAGAAGCTGGGACCACAGGTGTGCCCCACCATGCTCTGATGATTTCTTTGTAGAGAGAGGGTCTCACTATACCTCCCAGGCTAGTCTCAGACTCCTAGCTTGAGTGATCCTTCTGCTTTGGGCTCCCAAAGCACTGAGATTACAGGCGTGGAAAAAATTTTCTTTATGGATGCTCAGTGGCCAGTAAGCACCATGCACAAAATAGGTGCTCCATAATCAAGTCCGTCAAGACAAGGAGGTGCCAAGTAAGACCACTGCAGCACAAGAACACACAAAATTTGAGTAATGTCTTTGAAATGCTGGAGGGAAAAAAATGCAGTATACTTCTAATTATCTATTTAAGGCTTAGGAGTGTTGAATATTATTTAAATACCAGCTAAGAAACCTGTATGAAATATCCTTCAGTTTGAACATTTTGGAGAATAAAAAATTAACATAATGATAAATTACACCTTCTTTCCCCTTGGCCATCACATGTAACCTTTTGTTATGTTAGAAGGCAACCATGGGAACCATCAGGGTACTTTTTTGGGGGTTAAATCAAATACTAATTTGCACCAATATGCAAAATTCATTCCCCCTTATCTGTCCTCATAGAAATATTTTGTAAACACCTAAAATATTTGAAAAACTTCTTGTTCCAGGTGATTTCGTGACTCTCTCCTAAACTGTAGACAGGAGGTTTCATTATGAAAAGGGGTCCTTGGGGCTCCCAAGCCTTTAGTGGAGGTGGGTGGCACGTCCCAGTCAGCGAGGACGGTGATAGCATCGTGGTGTCAGGTGCCTCGTACGGAAGGCCCAGTCACTTGAAAGAGAGGCCGTACGGGTCCTTCCGCCACACCTGGCTCTAACAATTGCCCCAGTCAACAGGCTGGAGGTCATAGAGCAATACTCTGGCTCTTGGAGCCACCCAGCCCACAGGGCAGCTTTGAGGGCTTGGGTTCCACTGGTAATTTATCCACAGTGACCCTGAACAGAAGGCCGTTGGGGCTGAGCTGAAGGAGGCGATGCAACTGCTCAGGACCACCAGGATGGTGAGGCTCAGCACCGGAGGGACACGATCTTGACAGCACACTTGAGTGCTGTGTGCGGGAAACTCCAGATATTTACAGATTTGACCAACAACTACCCAGGGCCACTTGGGGGAGGCGCTGTTTAAGGCCCTGGGAAATAGCAGCGAAACAAAACAGAGTATTTCCAGTTAAAAAAAAAACAACAAACAGGTGAAACTTACAGTGCAAACACTTCACACTAATCCAATCCTAATTCTATATTGACACAGACTGACTCGAAGACACAGGGGCACTCAAAATATATCTGTGTACACTTGCATCATGAGCTGCCTGGGGCATCTCTCTGGTACCTGGATAACCATTTAAGAATATAAACATTTTTGATAAAAATACAGGAAAAAAGTCCCCATATTTAAATTTGAGGATTTGGCTGATGAATTTTTTTTTTTAAAGCTATGTTATGACTTCTTTGACAGCCACTGAAAAGAAAATATTTTTCTCTCCTGCTGTTTTAGGATTTTGCCAATGACTAATGACGGTGCTACATATTTTATGTAGATTCCAAGGCTGGGGTTCACCTCTAACTTCTTCTGCTTGAAAACTAGATATTATCAGCCCATTCATGTCTCTGACAAGAGGCAGGTGAGCTCTGCTCAGCACATTCATGTCAATAAGGAAGTTGAAACATGAGGTCAGCTGTGCACTGAATATTGGAATCAATCTGGTGTGGTGTTAATGAGAAGATGAGGCTTATGACCTTTCACTGCCGACTACACTATTAAACAACTGTGTTTAAAAATAATTGACCAGGTCACAAATACATAGCAGGCAGGATGACAGAAGCTTCCCCAAACCAGATGGTAAATGAGTAGATCAGGGTGGACCATTTGTTTCCAACAAAAACCTGTAGCTCAGACTTCCTCTTGCAAAGGAACCTGACAGTTTCCTGCATTTATGAAGCTCTAAGTTTGGCTGGTGTAAAAACTGCCTGTGTGTGATGGGACTGGGAGACTGGCGTGCTGTGACTCACCTGCCGCCCAAGGCTCCAGTCATCCGGGATAGGAGGAAATGTTTATTTTATATCAACAGACAACGAGCGATTCCCGAGAATGAATTGGTGAGAAACAAAGGCTGTAGCAAAGGGCAGTGACACGAGCCGCCTTCACCAGGATGACATTCATTCTGTCTTTCCTGGGAGAACCTCCATTTACACGTGTTTCTCAGTGCAATTATTAATATGTGGTCACGGCAATCTTAAACCAACCCTGCAATCATTCCAAAAATAATGAGAAGAACAAAGTTCAGAGGAAATCTAATAATTCTGACTAAGCTTTGGGCAAGTAAGAGGTTTGAAAACCTGCTACACGTTTTTTAGTTCTACGCTACTCTCTCTCTTGATGACCGACAGCATTGTCCATAGTCGTACCTAGGGCTGGTAAACGCTGGGAAAGTTTGTAACATGAAAGATAATTTGAATGCGCTGTGGACATCGATCGAGTATATACTTGGGGTAACTATCTCCACTAACACCTCCACTCATGAGCATCTTCATCCACAACTGCAGCTCAAAGTCAGAAGTATCTTCTAAAGCACAGCCTTTTAAAAAAACAGTTCCATCACAGTGGCCAAATGTGTCTTCTTTAGTCTGTATTTTCCACAAAATTAGAAATCATTCAGAGTGCACACTCTGGAATTAATGATATTTAAAAACTAGAATTAAATTTACTTCCAACAAAAAACTATGAATAATTCACCATTACTATTAGATACTACTAGAACATTCTTTTTTTAAAACAGAACTGAGTTTGTTTGCACCAACAAAGTTGTATCATATTATTTCCACTAGTATCTTAGAATTTGGGCTCTGTCCTAGCCAAAAAAAAAAAAAAAAAAAAAAAGGCGCCTGGAGATCCTGAGTTACATTTGCTGTGAGTTTAAAGCATTTCCTTTATCAAACTAAAATTTTGTTAACATAGTTCAGTCAGATACTGTGGTTGATCTTTAGGGAAAATTGCTTTAAAATAAACTGAAAGGTAAGATTGTGCTCCAAAATGTAGTAACTGACATTTTTCTCTTTTCCTTTAAGCAAAACCCTGACCTCCTGTGGCTGCTGGAAGGGTCAGTGTTGGATGTGGTGAGAATTAGAATCCTGGCCGGCTGGCTATTCAGCAGACAAAGCTCCGGCCATTCTTCCCTACAGCGGCCTTTCATCCCCCCACCTCTCAGCCAGAATCAGGGTCCCTCCCTTCCTTCCCAGCGCTGCCAGCCCCCAATCCTCAGGAGTACATCCCTTTTCTCCTCCCGCAATTCCTGCAGGTTCCCACCAGCCATAATTTTCTCTTGCATGCACTCCTGGCATTTGCTCCTGCCCACACACCCTGTGATGTCCTATGGCATGGCCATGGCCAGGTCTGGCTGGCTGGCTCCTGATATTCTTTGGAATTCTGTAGCTCACCAGCCCAAGTCCCTGTGCTGGGCTGGGGAAACCTGGAGTCACCACTGGGAGAGAAGACTTTCCCGGGGCACTCTGGGCATGAGACTGGCGGGAGTTTCTTACTTCAAATTTGTGCAGGCTCACTGGGGCCATAACCCAGGCTAGACTTTCACACTCACCCCACTTTCTGTGCTCTCTAACTCCAGCATGGACCTTCACCCATCCCGACTGGCTTTTCCCAGCAAACACCTCACTCTCTGTGCCCAAGCGTCTCCCAGCGACCCTCCAGGGAGCTGCTGCATCGCTACTTTTAGTGTCTTCCCAGATTTCCCAGCTCTGGCTACAGAAAAAGAAGAAACAGGTGTAGTTTCTTCCATGAAATTCAGGTTAGTTTTCTAGTTCTACATCCAGGATACTTTTGCCTAGGCGAGGGAGTCCATTTTTCCTGGCAGAACTTTCCATTCTGCATGAGCTGTGACTCTGGCCTTTGATACTGTGGTCAGAGATGAGCACAGCATCCACATGCTGGGGGGTGCGGCGTGGCTGGGGAAGCTCAGCCCCAGGGGTGTTTATGCAGCTGGAGCAACTTGTGTTTTGCTTGTATTTTATGAGGCTAAGTGGAAAATGTAAAGATTTTAACTGATATTAGTGAAAAGAACATGGCGCTTATAAGCTTACTATGCAAAAGAGGCACAAAAATTGAACTTGCTAGGCATGCTCCAAGCGTCAAATCGACACGGCCTTAGGTGCTCGAGGGATTTAAGCAGACCTGTTCAGTTGTGAAGAAAGAGACTAAGATGATGATGTAGAGACATGGTGCAGAAGAACAAGCTGAGAAGCAGCATAATCAGGAATTTCATGGCATTTTTCAGCTCCTTGGGAAGAGCACCCCCTGGCCACCGCCCTCTTTTCAAGAGGTATGGCTGCACTTCTTACCAATTCAACTTCATAGTTGTTTCCAGAAAAAAAAAATTATAAAGGAAATGACAGGTTGAGTATCCCTAATCCGAAAATCCGAAATGTTCCAAAAGCTGAAAATTTTTGAGTGCTGAAGTGATGCTAAAAGGAAATGCTCAATGGAGCCCTTCGGATTTTGGATTTTAGCTTTAGGGAGCTCAACCTGCCTGTCTGAAAGAAGAGGCCTTCCTGTATTTGACTGCACATCAGGCACTTTTCAAAAACCTATCGACTCATGCCATGCCTGCCTCACCCAGGGAGAAGGGGCTGGGGCAAGAGAGGATTCAGAGCCTTGCTCCCCATCTGGGCAGGTGAAAATATTCACTGACTATGAAAAATTACAACTTGCTTAATCTAACTAAACTGTAAGTCGTGATATATCCTATTGTGGACAGTGCGTTTATAAATAATTCCAGGTAACACTGGAATGCTGTTGGCTTTACTGGACACGGCATAGGCTTTGCAGAGCCGCACCGTGATTTGATACCTGGCTGCTCTGTACTGAATTGGATCTTCCTGTACACCTGTCATTTTCTTGACTGTGTGGCAAGTGGCAGGATGGGGGCCACGATCCTAGCATTCTCTGTCTTGACACATGCCTCCGCTTGGCTGCTGTGCCCCCACTGTCCCCTCCAAGTCTCAAACACTCGCCTTTGCCTGCCCTTCTCTGTCACGGCCAGCTGAGGACCCCGCTCTAGCACCACAAAGACAGACTCACTGCACTCACTTTTTAAATTAAAGTTTCAAACTAAACATCCCTACTGCCGAAGCGGACGTGGAAATTCTCAAATGTTCACCTCTCAATTTGTGTTTTCATTATGAAATTCGTATTTTAAAATAACTTCATTTAAAACATTTGTAGCCCAGGCGCAGTGGCTCACTCCTATAATGCCAGGGCTTTGGGAGATGAAGGTGGGGGAACACTTAAGCTCAGGAGTTCAAGACCAGCCTGGGCACTACAGTGAAACCCCATCTCTACCAAAATACAAAAAATTAGCTGGGCATGGTGGCATGTGCTGTGGTCCCAGGTTCTTGGGAGGATGAAGTGGGAGGATCCCTTGAGCCCAGGAGGCAGAGTCTGCAGTGAGCTGAGATCGTGCCACTGCAGTCTGCCTAAGTGACAGACTGAGACTCTGTCTCTAAGACAAAAAATAAAATAAAATAAAATAAAAACCCTGCACATTTTTAGATAAGTATGTACTTATTACTAAAAGCTGAAACGGAACAGGTAAAACTTCCCAGGAAAACAGGTAAAACTTCCCATGAGTCCCCTGCCCTCTTCATTTGCTCCATATATCGCATGCCAGATCCTCCTCACCCGCACAAGTTATTTAAATTCTTTAGGACTTGAGCAAGTTATTCAAATTATTTACGACTCAGTTTAATCATTTGAAAATGAGGATAATAGTACCACCTCAGAGAACTTCAGTGTAGACGTAACAAATAGTGCCTATAAAGCATTGAATCCAGGGCTTAGACACTGGCAAACAGTAACGTTCAGCTGCTCATTCTACCACCTAATACTTAGAAAAATCACTCAAGAGAGGCTGACTGTGCCTCTACTGATGAAGACATTGTTCTAGGCTTTGAGAATAGAGGCAAACAAGACAGTCCCTCCCTTTAAGAAGCTTAAATTCTGGTGTGTGTGTTGGGGGGTAGATGACAGATCAGAAAATGGATCCAGCAGTCCCACTACTGGGTATCTACCCAGAGGAAAATAAGTCATTATACAAAAAGACACTTGTACACACATGTTTATAGCAGCACAAATTTGCAACTGCAAAAATACAGAACCAGTCCAAATGCCCATCAATCAACGAGTGGATAAAGAAAATGTTATATATATAAATGTTATATATATATAAAATTATGGAATACTACTCAGCCATAAAAAGGAACAAAATAATGGCATTTGCAGCAACCTAGGCAGATGTGGAGACCATTATTCCAAGTGAAGTAACTCAGGAATGGCAAACCAAACATGGTATGCTCTCCCTCATAAATAGGAGCTAAGCTATGAGGATGCAAAGGCGTAAGAGTGATACAACGGACTCTGGGGACTCAGGTGAAAGGGTGGGAGGGGCTGAGGGATAAAAGACTACACACTGGGTACAGTATACACTGCTCGGGTGATGGGTGCACCAAAATCTCAGAAACCAGCACTAAAGAACTTATCCATATAACCAAATACTACCTGTTCCCCAAAAGCCTACTGAACTCAAAATAAAAACCAGAAAAAAAGAATCAGATTTCAATCAGCTAAATAAAATATCTATATATAATATTTTTAAAAAAGAAAGGAGTAGAGGACAAAGGTTGTTAGAAGGTGAGTGGTGGCATGGAGAAGTAAGGTGGGGAAGAAGGACATGGACAAGTTAAAACGGGTCAGAAACGTCTCATGGTGAAGGTGGTATTTGGTGGACATGAGGGTGGGGAGGGGTTCCCATGCACAGCTGGTGAAAAGGCACTGGGGTGGCAGGGATATGCCTGGCTTGGCAGAGGGGCAGGACCACACAGTGCTGCTTCCCTCCTGGTTCTTAGAACAATGACACCTGATGATTTCAATGGCCAGCTTTCCAAGCTACTACATAGAAAGCAGCATGGAATGGCTGCACAGCCTCCCGTGGAGGGGCCCCCAGTCCCCTACTGCTGGACATGGAGATTGTTTCTAGTTTCTGAACTGTTTCCAGAGACTGTGGAAATTTAACATATTTATACTTATTTTCTTTTAAATGGCATTAAGTACATGAAAATATTCTATGACATGGAAAATTTTAATGAACATATTGTATGTTTAAGTGGAAAAAGCCTGGCTGGGCGCAGTAGCTTCCACCTGTAATCCCAGCACTTTGGGAGGCCAAGGCAAGTGGATCACCTGAGGTCAGGAGAATCGCTTGAACCTGGGAGGTAGAGGTTGCAGTGAGCTGAGATCGCACCACTGCACTCCAGCCTGGCTGACAGAACGAGACTCTGTCTCAAAAAAACCAAAAAACCAAAAAAACCAAAAAAACAAAAAAAGGAAAAAAGCCTATTATGATCCAATCCCCTTTGGGGGAATAACCAAATAACCACACACACACAAACTGGAAGGGTATACACCCGCAAAATTAACAGCTTTGTTTAGGACTGAGTTTTCTAGAAACCAAAGAGCTTATCTGCATTTTAAATGTTTCTAAAATGTTTTTAAATTAGGGGAAAAGCGCATCATTTGGATCTGTGTCTCCGCCCAGATCTCACGTCAAATTGTCATCCCCAGTGCTGGAGGTGGGGCCTGGTGGGAGGTGACTGGATCATGGGGGCAGAGTTCCCCCTCGATGTCGGTCTCATGAGATCTGGTCACTTGAAATTGTGCGGCAAGTTCCCTCATACCGCCCCCCCGCCGCCAGCCATGTGAAGTGCGGGGTCCCCCTCTGCCTTCTGCCATGATGGTAAGTTTCCCCAGGCACCTTCCAGAAGCCAAGCGGACGCCAACATCACATTTCCCATACAGCGTGTGGAACAATGAGCCAACAAAACCTCTTGCCTTTATAAATTGCCCAGTCTCAGGTGTTTATTTATAGCAGTGTGAGAACAGATTCATACAGGTACACACTCCCAAATCTAACAGCTTTGTGTAGGACGGAGTTTTTTTAGAAACCAAAAAGCTTAATTGCATTTTAAATGTTTCTAAAATTTATGTTTTTTTATTACAGGAAAATGCAAAGGTATTATTGTAAAATCAGCAAAGAGAAATGGTAGGTAACCCATATGCTGGAAGAAAAAGGCAGACTTGTAAAAACGGGCTGAAATATGCGCAACAGACACCAACATTCTGCTGCCCTCCAGCCACGCACTGTGGCCTCCATTTACTGGTGGGACTTGTCCACTAGCGCACACGTTAACCATGCTTCTGTAATGAAGGAATTTTAAAAATGAAAAGCTTCACAAAACACAATTTTAGGAAAAGAGAAAAGTTGTTTAAAAGGACAAATAATTTCTTTTTTAAAAAATTAATTGTCAGGAACTTGGATTAGCAAGATTTGATCAATAACCCTTTGGTTTACAACGTTGCCACCGTCCCCCAGGAGGAAGCCCTACGTAAAAGCCAGGTGCCGGTCCAGGTAATAACCCAAACCTTGACTGCTTCAGAAGGTGGTGTAAGATGATAATTTTTCCAGAACGTGTGGTCGGAATGGATGCTGCAGCCTCACAAATCTCATCTGGGGGCCTGACCCGCCTGTCTTGCTGTCGCTGCCACTGCCTCCTGATTGATGAGGGCCTGACGTGCCCCCGGACTCCAATTCCCCTCATACCACCCCCATAAAGGCTCTCGCAAAGAGACACTGACGTGGTGCCTCTGGACACAGCCTTTCCTGAACATTTGGATGTTGAGGAAAGCAACAGCCAGCCAGATGATTTCAGATGTATTACTCTGGGGGAATGGAGATACTTATTTCACTTTCTGCATTAATACGAAGCTTGGTAATAGAACAAAGAATGGGTCAACGGCTGGTTTAAAGTTGAGTTTCCCCACTTGGGAAAGTAAGCTTCAAATGTGGAAGTACATAAAGAATTTGGAAGTAGATGGAATTTTCTGATTCTATTTCACGTAGGAAGTAATTCTTAAGTGGTATGCTTACCCAGTTATAATTTCAAAATCCAGCAAAGGACTATTTATCTACAGACATCATAAAAATAGAGTACCGAAAAAGATAACTGGTAAGGTTGTTAACCTGATGAATGTTCAGAGAGCAAGTCTCCTCCTAGAGCTGAATTCTTGAACTATGACCGGATGGAATGATCATGTGTGAGAACAGTGTGATGTACTTACCGATAATCTGAAGCCCCTCATTCTGTTTTCTCTATGTAATTATAATTGTTGCCTGTAAATATGTATATTATTTAACAGGATCTGAAATATACATAGAAGCATCTCCTTGCAAATGTAGTTAAGATTTTAAAAATCCCACTGCAGAGAGAATGTAGCAATTAAAATAGCATTTATAACTAAATATGTTTAAAATGTTTCTTCTCATATGAAAGAGTAAAATTTTAAGTCATTTAAAATCACCATCTGCTTCTGTGATATAAAATTTTTAGTATCATTGTATAATTAATATTAATATCACTTTCTGTTAATAACCTTATCTGTCACGTAATAAAGCCAAGATGTAACATGATATGTTCATTGAAAGACATTTAAGAGTGCAAAACCAAAGTAACATACACATCCTAAAGGAGAAGCTGCACAGTGGGCTTGCTCAGTCACACCCCACCCTCTGTCACCCGTCCTTGGCTGTCTCTCGAGCTAGCCATGTTACAACCATCTTATAACAACTTGTTCGTTTTAAATACCTCTCTTCTTCAACACTCGCTTCTTCCATGCCTTTCTTTCTCCTTGATACCCCCCACCCCCGCCAAATTTTAAGCGACCAGGCACGGTGACTCATGCCTGTAATCCCAGCACTTTGGGAGGCCAAGGAGGATCACCTGAGGTCAGGAGTTCGAGACCAGCCTGGCCAACATGGCGAAACCCCGTCTCCACCAAAAACACAAAAATTAGCCAGGCATAGTGGCATGCGGCTGTAATCCCAGCTAGTTGGGAGGCTGAGGCAGGAGAATTACTTGAACCTGGAAGTGAGCCAAGATCGTGCCACTGCACTCTAGCCTGGGAGACAAGGCTGAAACTCTGTCTCAAAAAAAAAAAAAAAAAAAAAAAAAAAAGCCCTTTAGATCTTTGCCTTTTGCATGTGTTTATAAAATCTACAAAAGGCAGTAAGGGAGGAAATGAGAAAAATTTGACCAATTTTATTTGAATAGTTGACAAAGTCACCAGGGAGACAGTACGATTGAGGTTTCTTAACCTGTTGGCTTCCTAGGTTGTGCCACTGAGCAAACCACAGAAATACAAAGCAAATATTTTCCTGTCCCAAGAGTGGTATAAAGTCATGTGGAAAAAAAGTCCTGTATTGCTTAAAAATGTACATTATAAAATCAGACCTTCTAATGTTGAGAACACAAAAGATCACAAAGTTTTCTTTCCAGTTGGAGAAGCAGCACATATTATTTGGCAAATATTCAAATATATGTGCCTCTTAAGTAGCTGGGACTACAGACACACAACACCAGGCCCAGCTATTTAAATGAATTTTTTTAGTAGAGATAGGGTCTCTCCATGTTGCCCAGGTTGGTCTCAAACTGACAAATCTTTCTGTGCTGTACTACCTATTCATAATTTGAAGCTAGGGTAGTCAATGATGCTTTCTATCTTTAAAAGTCCCCTGAAATTCAAAATTTGCATCTGCAAACATGGGGACTAAAAAAATTAATAAAACGCTACATAATTTCGTAAAATTTTAGATTTCTGTATGCTAGGAAATTTTTAAAATGTAAGTTTTTTTTTTTTTTTTTTTTTTTGGGCGGGGTTTTGCTCTTTTACCCAGGTTGGAGTGCAACGGTGCGATCTCTGCTCACCACAACCTCTGCCTCCCAGGTTCAAGCAATTCTCCTGCCTCAGCCTCCTGAGTAGCTGGGATTACAGGTATGCACCACCAGGCCCAGCTAATTTTGTATTTTTAGTATAGACGGGGTTTCTCCATGTTGGTCAGGCTGGTCTTGAACTCCTGACCTCAGGTGATCTGCCCGCCTTGGCCTCCCAAACTGCTGGGATTACAGGTGTGAGCCACTGCGCCCGGCCTAAAATGTAAGTTAATGACACATTGTTGCCTTGAGGCCAATGAGAAGTGACCTGACTAAAAACTGGGCCAAGCAAATGAGAAAGGAACCAAGGAACGAGATGCAAATTTCAGTGACGGCTCTACCTGCGGCTCCTGGACTTCTGGAACCAGGGGAATTGTGGGTTGTCTGCAGTGAGCCCACTCTGCTCTCGATTAACCCAGCCTGGCATAACCTGTCTACATAGCAGACGATAACCCAGGCTGACTCAAGAGGGATCTTTTCAGATCACATTCCTCTCCTCCCTAGGAGACGATGAGAGTAGTCATGGCTGGGGATATGAGCTTGGGTACCTTCAGTCCAGAGGAACAGGCAGGCCTATATCAAGAGGAGTGCAGGGAGGGTGGGAGAGAGCTGAGTTCTGGGCCACATCCACTAGGGCATTCTGCTGGCTCAGCCTCACGGGCAATCCTTTTTAGAATCCTTTTCCTCACTCTTCCTGACTGGGTTGGAACCTTCCTTTCTTCCTCCGTGCCTCACCTTCAGTGGCTGCCCTTCTCACCCCCCCACCACAAAGCTCCATAGCCGCTCATACCCTTCCCTTTGCGTGGATCCCACACCCTTTAGCCTACTGAGTTCTTGGCAGCATCTGTTGAACTGGACCCACTGATGCGTCCATCCTCTCTGGGGTCACTTTCCAGTGTACCCTGGGACACCACTGCACATGATAAAGTGCTAGTTATATGTTTGTCAAATGAACAGAACGAACGACAAACAGATACGTTGCTGTGATGGTCTCAGTTGAAAACACGCTTAGTAATTCACACACTCATGCATGCACGCCTTGACTTCAGAACGCGAACGGATGCCTCGCACCTGCTCACCCTCATTTTACTTTTCACCACCTGACAAAGCAGATTTCAATTTGTTTCCTTAGTGATGATCTGTCGGTTCTTCTTTTGCAACTAGAGAGACCTGGGAACTCCGTTTGGATTCCTGCTCCACTCCCAGGGCCAGGGCAGTGGGTGGCCACCAGTGGTCAATAAATACTTGCGGACTAAATGAAGTTACATATGAAATAACTGCTGTGAAATGTACCTAATCTACATAATCCCTATTAATTTACACCACTGACTTTACTTATGATTCAGGAACAGGCTAAGATGATCCAAGGCAGGAAACCCAGTTTCCACTCTAACTACTGATACTAATTTAAGAACCTGTTGCTGAGACTGCTGCCAGTGTTTTCTGCCATAAACTGTATACACGGTGACCAACATGCTCAGTCTTAAGGGGCACTAGCACTGGTTCTCTGTTAAGAACCAGTTTCTAAAGCAATATGCAAAGCATTAAGATACTTAATCTTAAAAATTCAAAAAATTATATCATATAAAACTGGTGGGAGCCTTGGAGCTCATTTCGCAAGTCTAATAAAATACACCAAGCCACCCGCCCCTGCCACCACTTGGACGATTGCTATTTGGGGATGCCATTCAAGTGTGCTCACTAACTCAGCATAATTCCTGTGCAATGACATTGTGATGACGGGCTGGGCACAGCTCCAGGTAGTCAAGAAAGTGGAGACAGACAAGACCCTGAAGCCCCCCTTTCTGGTGGAGTTAGAATTCTTGCAGAAGACACATAAGCAAACAGGATCATTTCGGATAGTGACAGACGCTAGAAAAACCATACAAGATGACAGGGGCAGGATGACCGCTAGTGACGGGGTAGGAGTCAAACAAGAATGTGCCCAGAGTAAGTCAAGCCACAACACTTGCTGAGAAAGACAATAAAAGTCTGGGTAACCTCGCAGAACGGGATGGAGAGGGGTTGTCTGCAGCGATGTGCACATGCTGGACCCGACGTCTGGGAGGAAGCCTGAACCATTTGGTGGATGACTCATCCCAGATCTCAGCAGAGCAGCCGGCTGGAGCCGTGGAGAGGCCGTCAAGAAACAGGGGTCAGACCAGCTGGGGCCTTGCCAGCCAGAAATCAAGAATTGAGAATATATTCCATGGCAGTGGGAAGCCACTGGAGTGGGTGTGGGGAGTGGCAATCTGGCTCACGTTTTGTTTTTTTAAAAGGTGAATCTGGCTGCAGAGAGAGAGGACTTCTGGGAAGTAAGAATGACAGGCCAGAGATAAGTTACGACTGATGCAGCAGAAGGACTGGGGGAACACAGAGGAGGTGGAGGTACGGGGCACGGGGCAGACCCAGCTTGTATTCTTGGAGGTCAAGTGGAGGGAACCAAGCAAATGAACAGACTGTGAGGTGAGGCCAAGGGAGGGTGTGCACATGACGCTTTGGGTGTGTCTTTAGCTATCGGGAGGATAGATGGTGAAAAGGTGGGTGAGAAACAGACGCTCTGGATGAAAGCTGGAGTTCTTCAAACACGCTGAGCACGAGCCTCCCAACTGCCTTCCACAAGTAGGCATTTGGTTACCTGCGTTCGATGCGGAGAGAGCGGTCATGGCTGGGGTGTGAACTTGGGTATCTTCTGGTCTAGAGGAATGGGCAGGCCTAGTTCAAGAGGAGTGCAGGGAGGATAGGAGAGAGCTGAGTTCTGGGCCACATCCATCACCTGAGGTCTGGTGGTAAAAGGAGGATGACACAGGGGGCAGCCAGAGAGCAGCAGGAGAAACCCGTGTCTATCTTCAGAGAAGCCCAGAGGAGAGAGGGTTTCAAGCAAGACGGGGAGTCAGCAGGGCTTCCACTACGAAGATGACCACGGGAACCAAGGAGCGCTCCCGGGACTGATGCGGATGAGAGCAGTGTTGGAGGGTGCTGGCCTGATGACACATGGGAGAGGGTCGAAGAGAACGTGGGTGGTAGCTGGGGACAGAGGAGTGTCCTGGAATGTATGGTGAGAAGGAAAGTAGGAGGAGAGTCGGAAACTGCAGAGGGCCATGGTGCTAGGCTGAGCGATGGCCGAGCAGGTGTGTAAGCTGAAAGCAGTGATCCAATATCCGGGAGAAACCGCTGGGACAGGAGAGGGTGTCCGCAGAAGGAGAGTCCTTTGGAAGACGAGAGGTGATGGGTTCAGAGGTGGAAGGGATGCCCTACCTCATGTCCAAGCAGGAACAGATCACACATGGTGGCTCCACAGGCTGGAGAGGCATATGGGTTTTGGCATGGGAGAGACACAGGCACCTTCCGCCATTTCATTGGGAAAGGAGGCAGACGGCCTTCAGGCAAGGGAGAGGAAAGCAGAGATGCCAGAGGAGAAAGCTGGAAACAGTCACTGGGAACTGTCTCACTGCATCATACTACTTGGTGTCAAAAAGATGTCTTTCCTGCAACTCCTACCCGTTGCTCCCAGTTCAACTCTCTAGGTTTACACAGAATCAGGATCAGATTTTGTCCTATGACCACCAGTCACACACATCATTCAGGTCCCTCTGAAAGAGCTTCTCAACTCTGGTTGCGTATCTCAAACCCCTGGGGGACATTCCACTGCTAGGGCTCCATCCCAGACCAAATGGACTAGATCTCTAGCTGTTGGTCCCAGGAACAAACTTTTAAGAAATCGCCACCAAGAATATAATGGGCAGCCATTGGACAACGCCTTCCCGAGAGGCTCCTCCGGCCTCCCAGGTTTTCAGCCACGCTGGCTGCTGAGGGTTTCAGGCCCCTCCCTCCATCCCGGCCTCCGCTTCATGTGCTTCCCAGTCTGCCTATGTCTTTCTCAAAATGTGGCCCCCGAAAGGATCCTCGGAGCCCAGTGAGACGTTCACAACCTCTCTCGTCCTTAGTGTGGAATGTTAAGTCTTGAAAGCACTTCTGCAGACAAACCACATCCAGGCCTTCCCCACCAGGGTCCGGTACTCCTATTCCATTATCTGTAAAGTTGGTTTATGGAGCCTGAATTCAAGATTTTATCTGTTTCACTTTGTTAGTTTTGACCCATTTTGTAGTCTCTAAATCTGGAGATTTCAATGTAGATTATGTCTCAGCTTGTGGCATCCACACATCTGATGGCCTCACCCTCCCTGTCCTCACACACACAGCGGAGGGACACGCTGAGCACCCAGTGTTCTTGGAGGCGGTCGGGGGGGCAGGGGAACAGCTTAGTGACAATTACGACACAGCCTGTTTGAATCTAGCCTTGCCCGCTGACCTGCTGCTGCAATAGGCCCAACTGCCCTCTGCTCCTGCTTCCTCATCTAAAATGGGGAAGTCTCTGGCGCTCATCTCCTGGGGGCCTGTGCCCGGCAAGCAGCGAGTTCCACGAATGTCACATCACGTCAACGCTGGTGGCAGAAGGACTGCTGCTGAAGCAGCCGTGGCCCCAGGCGGATGCTCTGAGAAGCGGTGTGGAAAGCACCTTGAGGACCAGGCACTGCCCTGGATTGGCTGCAGTAACCCTCTTGTAAACCAGAAACTGGTTTTCCCTTCTTTGGGAAGGATTCTTACCGAGTTACGGTGCAATGCAGCAACCGCAGCTGGAAGGGGCCACGGAAGCAAAACCTTCATTGCCCAGATTGGGGCTTCCTGACCATGGCACTGCTGGTGTTTTGGGCTGAATAACTGTCGGCTGTCGGGGGCTGGCCTCTACACCACGGCACACTCAGCAGCGCCCTGGTGGCTTCTACCCACTAGCTTCCAGTAGCATCACCCTCCTGTACGTGACAACCAAGAACGCCTTGAGACATCACGAACTGTCCCAGGGAGACAAAATCACCCCTGGTCGGGAGCCCTGGAATAGAGGAAGATACGCCGAAGGCCAGGGGACTAAGAAGTCTGGTCCAGGCACTACAGCAACTATCAACAATATCCTTCTCTACTCCCTGTTTACGAGGATTTCTAGAATTTTTTTTTTTTGCCTTGCAACAACATAAGGATTTCTGGTCTTCGGGCATGAAATGCGCTGCCCCCGTTTGGTTTTGATCACGGGGCAGCATTTCACTGTCCTCTGTTTCCCCTGGTCAGCGGCTACTGCTGAAAATAGCTGATAGGAAGGAACTAAGGAGACAAAGTACAAAGTTACAACATTCTGATTGGGAGGAAAAAAAAAATCCACCTTTCACCCCCTGTGTCCAGTTACCCCAGGACGCTTCTGCCTGCTCCTCGGCCACATGCAGAGATAGGAAAGCAGGCTCCGAGCACAGAAGGGAGCGGGGTCAGCCTTTTAATTAGGCCGGCCAGCCTGGCGAGCCGAGCAGCCCCCCGGCGGTGAGGCAGGGAGTGCCCAGCTTTGAGAGATGAGAGCCCAGGGGCCTTTAACACTGAGCTAAGCTGAAGGTTGATGACAACCCCCAGGGAAGGCTTTTGAATGCCAGCCAAGATTTGGGAAGAATTGATAAAGGAAACTTCAGCATCAGGGAGAGAAGACAAAATGTCGATCCATCTTAGAATGTATTTCCTTGAAAAGCAAGTGCTATCAAAAGACAAACAATTTTTATGATACAATGTTTTAGTACTAAGCATGCGTTTCTCCTTTAAAAAAAAAATAGCAGAGGGGAATGATTATAAGCTTTGAAATCAGAAAGACCTGGGTTTGAATGTTGGCTAATTATGGTAAGTATGGTCTTGGTTTCTCAGCCTTTTGGAAGCTCAGTTATCAGGCACAGATGATGATCCCCAGGAAAACGAGTGTTAGGTGTGAAGGTCACCACAGGGGAGGCAGTCAACACATGTACTTCCTCCTTTCTACGCTTCATTGACCCCCTCCCATCAAAGAAGCTTCCAGGTCAGAGACCGGCAGTATCACATTACCGCCGCCTGCTGGTCATGCACTAAAATTGTCAGTATAACATCCAAAAAGAGAAAAAAAAATGCTCCAATTATAAAGATAAAAATTGATGAACGGTGTGGACATGCTTGCTGGAAAGTGTGGTTCAAATGCATTGGCTCCAAAAGGAAGTGTGGGACGGACAGCTTCCGAAGCTGAAACTCGTGTTTCGAACCCCCATCATCAAAACTGACGTGCAAAACATTTTTATAATGAGAAAAGACATTTAAAAGTTGGCAAAAACTCAAATGCTTTCCATTGAGGATCAGCTGCTTTACAACCACAGAGTCTGCTGAAAAGACACAATGATTACATGGCCAGAAGGAAACAGGGACCAGAGCATACACACGCACACACACACGTGATGCACTCCTTCCACGTGGAAGATGGATATGGTGTTTGTGCTCGATGGTGACAAGGCCGCATGGTGGCCTGGGGGAGGCCAAGGGAAGTGAGGCCCAAGAGCCACACGGAAGAGTCATGTGAAGAAATCCAATATTAACAGTGATGGCCAGTCGGTGTGGCAGAAGATAAACTGTTGGACTGAAGCAATCGGGGATGGGGTGGAGCTATCAGAAGAACCTGACAGCCCAGGGCTGGGGGAGCGAGGCTGCCACGGCAACAGCATCAGCCGAGGCCACCAGCTGAGGCTGGCCCAGGCAGGAGCCAGCGGGGAGGGCTGGCCAGGCTCACCCAGGTACTCAGGAGGTAGGCAGGCAGGTAAGCGCTCTGGCCCTGAGGACAGGTGCGATGCATCTTGCCTCGAAGTAAGATAGGACGGCCAAGTATGCTACAAACGACTCCCCCAGGGCCCCTGCTACCCACAGTGATGCTGACTCGTGGCTAACACTTCCAGAGGAAATTACCTATGGAGGAAATGATTAATCAAAAAAAAAGTACAGGCTTCCAGTAAGATTCAAGAGAACCCTCAGCCAATAGTTGTTGCAGAGATAATTGTTCTGAATCTATCAATAAAGCAAAGCTGCCCCTTCATTGACTGCAAACACCAATTTCTTTCACCCAGGATTATAAGTTGGTGTTCACGGGCTCACTACTGCCATTACGGTGATAAACAGTTTAAACCACAACAGGATCTGACATGTAGATCAATTCTGGGTCCATAAAGAATCTACACAAGAGGTTGCAGGACAGCAATTTACAGCCACCAGTTTTTATTCTCTCTTGCTGCAAAAATTACTTCTGTCAAACACTTAGAAGAGTGAGAAAAAATGTAAAAAAATTAACTTTTCATGTACTCCTGGAACGGCCTTTTTCAATGCAGAGGCGCAAGATGAATATGTTTCTGCATTTAAAAAATTACACTCGGCAGCATGTGGTGCTCAGCAGAGGAGGGATCCAATCCTCTGTGCTGCCTGCAAGCCAGCAGACGGCAATTTGAAACCCTGAACCGAGCTGTCTGCATTTTCTCTAAGGGCAGATGCGGGTCTCATGTTAGCAACGCCAAATTATATTAGACATTTAATTTTAAACCTCAGGTACTTAAATGTGAAACCTTACAACAGTAATAGTCATAAAGCAGTGGGCATTCCATTTCACAAAATGGATTCTCTTCTTCTTCCCTTAATTTAAGCAGCACCTCCTGTTTTGTAGGTTGCCCCTACAAAGGAATCTATCTAATTAGGAGTTTCTCACAGCTGCTTTAAAGGCAGAAACCCCGGGGGGACTTGTGTGTCTAGAGAGTTCTGAAAAGTTCTCCAGAGCCAAAGTCTTAATTTAGGGTGGAAAGAGGGGCAGAGAAACAGTGAATCCCAGTGTTGTTAGGATTATGATGTTTTAGAATAAGAGTGAGCGACAATGGGAAGCCAAACTTGCCAACACGGGCGTCTGTCTTCCCAAGCTGCTTAGGCTCTCCCCGTTCATTCCTGCTGCTGCACAGAGTGAGCGACTCTGAAATCCAAACCAAAGACTAGGGATGGGGGCAGATACATTTAAAAAGAAAGTGGGGCAGGGGGGACTTAATATGACCTGCAACTTAAGAAGAAAGAACATGACAGAAAGCTCTTAACCATGTTTGTTTCTGCTGTGATTACTTTCTAAGCCCTGCAGCGAAGGTTTATACCAAGACTGAGGCCTTGAAATCCATTCATAAACACGTTTTCTGGAAGTTGTCCATGAGATCCCGTGCCCTGGTGTTCACTAAAAATTGCTGGGGTCTAGCCACTTGACGAATCAGCGCACTGAAGGGGGGAATGACGCGAACCAGAGGGATGCCGGGATGGTGCCCTTGGCGCAGACAGACAAGGATGGGTCCAGCGGGTCTGGGTGGAGCCTGAATTCTGCATCACCAGTCAAATCCCTGGAGCTGGCAGATGCCACGCGGTCCATGGACCAGGCTTTGGGAAGTGAGGACTTACAGCAGTGGTTTCCAAGCTTCAGCATGCCATGTGGTCCCAGAGGGCTTGCTATACACAGGTTGCCTGGTCCCATCCCCTGAGGACTGGATTCAGTGGGACCGACACGGGGCCTGAGAAGGGACATTTCTAAGCAGTTCCCAGGGGTGGCTGCGGCTGCTGCTCCTGGAGGCACACCTTGACATGCAGTGATGTTTGGGGAGCTGAATCGGGCCACCTGAGTTTGAGTCCTGGCCCCTCCCAGGATATGACTTTGAGCAGGTGATACTTAGCCCTTCTGTACCAAAGGCAGCCCCTGGAGAGGGGAGGTAACAACTGGATCGACTCTGTGGCGGTCAAATGAGATTATCTACATAAAGCTCGTGATAAATTGTAGCTCCTACTATTATTATTGTCTCCCTTTTCAAAATATTTTGGGTATTGACATATTATTAATCCTTAGAAAACGCGGGAAACAACCAAGATCCCCATAAAACTGCAGGAATCAAACTTCTGTGCGCCGCTCTGCTGTCGTTCTGGATCTTTGCTCCGTAAAATGTCAGCTCCCAAGTCTGAAAATCAGATGCTAATTTGGCAGCGCTGGGCTCTCAGCACTCATCTCTTCTGGTCTCTCCTCGTTTTTCTGCACCCCAACTATCACCTTTCACTTCACTGTAGCTCGTGGCTATTCCATCTTCCCTTTTCCTCCTCTCTGGGTCTTTGTCCGAAGTGCCCCAATGCTTATAATAACTTCCTCCTGCTGTTTTGCACAAAAAAATCCATCTGGTTCTTTAAGCATGGCTCAAGTTTGATTTTCTTTGGGAAGCTTTCCTTGATCAACCCTATCAATCCTTAAACGACCTGCACAATTTCAGCCCTGGGCTCTCCCTACAGCTCTCCTTCCATGTCCCTCAGCAGGCTGACATCTGGGGCATCCGCTTGCTTGTTTCTTATCTTCTGTGTTCAGGGTTCAAGATTTACGAGGTCAGGGAGCACACTGGTCTTTAATGGACACCCACGTGGGTTAATATGATAGAAATTGCTTTGTGAATAAAAAACTGGCATTCAAGCTTAGGTGACTTTGGACTCGCATGGGTACTGTACAAATGCGTGTGTGCAGACAATGCAGCCTGCTTCTGTGGAAAGAGACTTCCAACCAAACCGAGGCTCTGGAAAGCAGAGTGTCACGACGTGGCAGTGTGGAAACGCCCATCGCACGTACGAACAGCTCAACAGAAAGAGCTACTCGGTAGAGGGAAACTCACCCAGTGAGTCTTTACCAAACAGGTAAGTGTGCAAAAGGAAAATCTGTATAGGATGAATTTTAGATGAATATTTAAAGACCTGTATTACTGGCACCTCAACTACTCTCACTCAGCAAAGGCTGCTTGGTAAGGCAAGGCCTTGTCCGTGTCACCTGTGCACCTGGCTCCAGAAGGCCCAGTGTGCATCTCCCCACACCCTCAAACGTGGCCCGGAGCAAGAACACCTTCACCAGACGGCGGCCACAGAACGAAACGTTATCAAATAGTAATACTCATAGATGACATATCTTTTAAAGTATTTGATAATGAAGTATGTGGACTCTTTGCTCCTCCTAAAGGAACTGTGATAACAGTAGTTCTTCAGTCATGAAGAGCCAAGTGTCCGGTGTTGTGGCACACGCCTAACTACTACGTAAGGGAGGGGAGAACGTGTCCATTGAACAGATGAGAAAACGGAGGCTCATGGAGGTACAGAGGCTCATGCTAGGCTGCCTGGTTGGCACGTGGCGGGGTTTCAGCTGCAGCACACACAGGTCTGATGAAAGGCCGACTACGAGGCCTGCTGGGGCATGCAATGGTTACGAAGGGAGTAAACTGTAGACGGTTAATTTATCCTAACTTCAAACTTCTTGTTTAGGGTTTTCAGGGCTTTCATCGTGATTCCAGATGAGGCAGAGAGCCTTGGAGAGCCCTTGAAGAGGCTGCAGGCAGACCTTTGCTATCTACCAAAGCGCCTTCTTTTGAGGGAAGGAAGAAGCCCCAACGCTGGGGTGGGAATGGGCCAGCTGGGGCAGGCGCGTGACGCTCTGTGTGTCTGCCCCAAGTCACAGGCTTTTCCAGACCCGCAGCGCTATGGCGTGCAGCTGCCTTGCTGACTCCGCGCCTCCTGGCACGGTTTGGAGACGTCTTCCTTTAAGGCTTCTGCTTGGTGGTGTCTGCGGAGCCACTAGAAATAAGGATGATGTTTACCCAAAGCAAATGTCCTGCTGCAGCAGCTGGTGGGTCTACAGGGAAGACCTGATGCTGAATCTTTTAATTAGAACAAATTATGCTAAGATTACTCTAAAACCCTGTCTGATAGTTTACATACAACAGTGGGAATTCCTTTAAATACCGGTGAACAGGCCAGAGACAAAACGCCACAGGCAAACCCTGCTGCAGCCGCCAGGGTGCCCTCCGTGCCGCGTCCTTCACGCTCCACACAGACGGCGAGATCGTTTCCAACGTGCATGCTTGTTCCCCGAAAAGCTGGCTACATTTGTCAAAATAATAATAATAATAACAATAATAATGCCGAAGGAATGTGAAAACTGAGGGATTACAAAGGGGACTCCAGAATTTAGAGGGTACATCAGGAATTCTGGAAAACAGATAAGGAGACTGAATTCACCCTAATGATATAAAACGTGCACTAGTGTAGAAGTGTAGGCCACGCTGTGTAGGGCAGTGTGATTGGGGAGATAAAATCAGATACTATTTATCAGCGCTGCAACCTCTGTCACGTGACTCTGGGTAAGCCACCTGCCCTGTCTGCAGCCTCAGTTTCCAAACTGACCAAATGGGATGACCACCTCCTCCCTGTGCCGAAGAGGAACAGAAGAGATGACGTGGGCAAGACAGCCTAGCAAGGACAAAACGTTCCACAGATGAAAGGCAAGGTGTGAGTCTCTGCTGCAGCCGCCCCACGGGGTGCCGCGCTCCCAGAGGAGCATGAGAGCTTAGGGCGTCCTGTCCAGCCCCCGGCTTACAACGAAGGACCTCGAGGTGGCCGCGGGCCCGTGGGGCTGCGCCCCCTCTTACCACTGCTGATGGCCGAGTTTGCAATGACTGTAGCCTCACTCCACTGGTCGGCACTGGAGACTGAGTAGGAGCGCTGGTGCATGCCGTCGGGTCGGCTGTTGAAGGAGACCAGGCTGATGCCGCTTGCCATCTGAGACCCAGATGCACTAGTGACATTCCCTAGGAATAAACAAGTCAGGTGAACACCACCGCGGACTGCAGACCACAGAAACCAGCGCGAGTTAGTCTACGGGACCCATGCGCTGGCACACAGTGCGCCTTACCACCGAGAGCAGCCCTCGTCCTGCCTGCATGGCAAACGGAAGCGACAGACAGAAGATATTTGGGAGGAATAAAAGGCGGATGCCAATCTTGATGGTGCCTGACAAAGCAATGTGAGGGGACCTCATGCCGCAGATGACTCGCACAGAACAACCCTATACAAAGGCGCAACCCAAGTGCAATCGCAACATCGGGTGGAAGAGAAGACAAAAGACCCAGTCGGTCTCAGCAGAGGCACCGCGATCCGGCAGGCTGGCAAGATGGTGGCTCCAGAAGCCTGGCCGTGTCACCCTATCAACGGAAGAGAAAATGATCACCCATTGAGAGTCAACTGTCTGGTGCCAGAGGATTATTTTCATGGGGAAGCCATACTTTATGATGAACACAAATCAAAGTCCCTAGACACGACACGGAGGAAATGCAGGCTCTTCAACCAGATAAGTTTACTCTTAACCTTGAAAAGACTAAGCAGAGGAAAAATAACCTGCGTGACTTCACAGAGCACACGGGCTGTGATGAAAAATGATTCCATTGTATACTTAATGATTTGAATCAGTTGCTCAACATCAAAATGAATTATTATCTGGTCATACCAATTTTAGACTCAAAAACATAATTAAGTGCCTTTCTCTAAAGCTCAGCCAATCATACCTTGCTGCCAGCGAATTAGTCTGTTAGGTCTGTTTGCAGATCTTCGGAGGTATTAGGGCCTTTTATAAAAAAATTTTCTTCCAATTGTTTTAGTTCAGAACCAACTAAGTTCTAAACTGTCTCAACAGAAGTTTTTCAAAGTGCCGGATTTTATAATAAATACGCAGCCCATATTAGCAGTTCTTAAATCTGGCCAATTACCAGAATTTCCTGTGGAGCTTTTTAAAACTAGAGGCTTCAAAAAATACACATTTTGATTCAGAAGCTCTGGGAATGGGGCTTGGGAAAAGATGCATTTTCAAAAGCACGCCGGTGATCTGGATGAGAAGCCAGAGGCAGGAACCAGGGCTCCCCTCAAACAAGTGGCCTCACTGCGATCCCGTGCAGCACCGGGAAGCCAGGGAATGACGAGCTGAAGCCAGCGTACAAGCCCTACACCCAATCAGCGATTAACAACCATGAGGCGTTTGGCTTTGAAGAATAGAGTTTTGCCTTAAAAAAAGAAAAGATACCTATTTTATGCTGTTGTCTGAACTGAGTACATTCTGAACGTCATAGGCAGGTCTGTTTGATTCCAGAAAAAAGTCCAAAGTGATGGCCCAGGGAGGGAAGGATGGGAAAGCCACAGAGGCTGTGGTCTTCGGGCCTACAGCAGCAGCATTGCCAAGAGGCATGAGAGAAATGCAGAATCCCAGGCCCCACCCACCAACTGCCTCTTAGTAAGATCCCGGGTGATGTGCATGCACATTAATGACAAAAACCACTCCAGCCAGAAAATCACCACCATGAAACGAAAAATCGCAACCAAAACTCCACCACGGCAGACCACTGGCATCCAAGGGGCTCAGGTGGGAGGAGCACAGCACAATGGCTTGGAAGTCTCGGGTCTGGGTTCCCCTGCTTACATGTAGGGTCTTGAGGCAGTTTCTCATGCCCCTAATCCCTGATGTTCTGAGAGCTCCATCTCAGGGCACAGGCGCGCCCTAACGCCCTAGAAATGCACAGCGTCATTTGGAGCTCATATTTTGCATGATGGTGCCATGTGGTGCTCCCACGCTTGCTCCTGCACCAAGCCTCACAGCAGCCTGGGGAGGTGGACCAGGCGTGTGGCATCTTAGAGACGTGGAGGAGCAGCCCAGGGCTGGCAATGTGGCACTAAGGGGAGCACTCACGCTCCTTCCTGTATTCTCCACGTGCCACCATCGAAGCCACCCTGGGGTTGTCCTCTGGGTATCGTGTGCCTCAGCCGGGTCCGTATTACAATAGGACATTCAGACCCCACAGAAGGCGGCATCCGCACAGAGCAGAGGAGACAGTCCCATCTGCAGGATCCCCTCCTGGAGCCTGTGCCCACTGTGTTCCTGCCATACCACTTCTCCGTCCCGCTCTCCTCCTGGGAAGGCACCCATATGGGCTGCACCTGTTGGCTCCAGCACCTTCTAGCTTCTCACTGGGCTCAACCAATAGCGAGCACGGCAGGAATCTAAAGGAGAGAGGAGGGTGAGGGTGGGTGCTGACTCCAGGGCTCCTTCCCCGAGCAGTCGTCTTGCTGGGTGACCCCCTCTCTCCTTGGCCCTTGGTGCCTGCATTGTCCTGTGTGCTTCTCTTCCCCTTCTCTACCTCAATCCCACACAGCCACCTATGGAAGGTACGTTTGGGGAGGAGGCGCCCCCCAAGAGTGGCTGCCGGGCCTTCCTTGGCCTGGTTCCGCTTTTATCATGCGAATTCCGAGCAGACAAAAGGCTTCCAGACACTGCTGACATTGTTAAGGTGGGCGAAAGGACTCCAGAAAGGTGGAAAGGGACAATGACGAGATGCCTGCAAACAGGTGGGGGTGCAGCAGGGGGGACACCTCCCTTGCTGGGACCCTGACTGCCGTGCCAGGCACTTCTGGGCCTCCTCTACCTGCAGGGACACCTGCTGTGTGGGTACGGTGTCAAGGAGCTGATTTCTTCCCCACTGCAATGCCCAATCAGACCCCTGTCAAGTCATTATTAAGCATGCCATCTGTCCACAGGCCTCATTTTATACCAGCTTTAGGCATATAAGGTTCCAACACCTGAAAAACAAGAAAGAATTTCACGATGTCTGTCTGTCCCTCCATCTTTGGGTCGTTGATGACAACATGGCACTCAATACAGCACCACTTCTCTTGCCCCTTCTCCCTGGAGAGTGGTTCTCCGATGACAACCAGGCCTAGAAACCTTCCGGAACAATTCCCTTTAAAAGGCAGAGGAAAGTATTTCAGTGTATTCACTGACTCCTTGCAATTAAGCTCCAAAAATAAGTATCCACACACAGTAAGGAGAGCCAAGTCAATCTCAACTCCAGACAAGGGACACGAAATGTTCCAATGGAGGTAGCTGATCAAGAACTCATCTTAGGTTTACCAGTTCTGCATCTCAAGGCCAAATATCACACTACTAAAAAAGGAAGGGAGAGATTCCTTCAAGTCTACACACTAATGAGAAACAACAGGACCCTGCCGCGAACGCACTCGTTTTCAAACTTCTGTCTGTCCAGCAAAATTCAAGGCCAAGTCCAATCCACTGAGATGCTGGTGGAGCAGCTCTGGGGGTGTGGCTCAGAGCCCACCTTCTGCCTCCTGACAGAGTCCCAAGGAACCAACCCGGAATCTCTGGGGTGAAGAACCTCCTGGCAAGACCACATGCTCCTGGTGTCCAGATGGAAGACACCAGACCAGCTATGCACAATCCTTCTGACGGCAGACTCTTAGAGCCCTATAGCTCGTGAAGGCCCCCAAGCCCCAACCACACCCACTTCCCCACTGCAGGACTAAACTGAAACAGCCATGACTGAATTTGGGCCACATCACGGTGTATACATGGACACACAGTGATAAAGGTGAAATTTTCAATCAGATCCATAGACTACCGCCTGACGTCCAGGCTGAGCTCATAGATGCATTTTTACTTAGTTCATAATTTCTTTCAAAGTAGAATTAAATTGGGTGATTTCACTTAAAAATTGGTGGTTTCTGGCATCACTTAGAAAATAAGAGTATCTGGGAGCTGTGGGCCTGTGTTTGTGAACACAGAGCTGACAGTCTCTCTCTCTCTGGATCTGTCTGCAGGATCTGAGTGGGTTCTGCTGTTGCCCAGGCTCACACCTGCCTCCCCCAAACCCACTGCACTCAACCCACCTCACTCTTGACCTTTGGTCAAGACTTCCAAAATACGCAGAGGAGGAGTCTCATTCCATAAGCAAAACATTTCCGATTTTCTTGCAAGGGAGTAAATCTGTTTTAATATATACCCATTCACTATATTTGATGTCAGTTAAACTTTCTTTCAGAAAAACCAACTAACCACGATGTAAAGAAACAAAAGTATTTTCTGTGATAATGCAGAAACGTATTTGTTTAACTAAAAAAAATTATAGAGGGTCAGAAATACTGTTTCTGGGATCCGAACACAGTACTTGCCTTCCAACATAAATGCATGAAGACATCTGCTTTAACTCTGAGGCAAACCAGCAGTCCACGGCCTGAGCCACGACACTATGGAAGCTGCCATGCTGGGTTAACAGGCCCGTGGAGCATCTCGTGCCACGTGTCAGCGGTCCCAGGTCAGTGGCCACACTTTGAGGCATTTCCACTCACTTTCAGTAAATCCACCCGTCAAAGAAATGAACCACCCCCAAATGTGAAGTGAATCTTTTTTAATAACCATGCACATTCCAAATCCAATTATAGTGTAATACTTTCTCATGCTTATTTTTATACACATGCGCATACAGTCTAACATGTATCCTCATTTCTGTTCTTGAATGAATGTCATTAACTAACTGACCTACTAATGCTGTCCTAGCATCCAGTTTTGTTATGTAAGCATCAAGCAATACCAGCCTTATGTGTTACCACACAGGAGTTTTGAACACTTTTGGAAATATCTTTAAGCATAAAAGAGTCTGTTTAAAATCATTGTCTTCTCACTCAAAGTACTTGAGGGCTACTGTTTTCACTGACTGGAATTCATTTCATGTTAACAAGTTATTAATTAAGGCTGAAAGTCTGAAGTCCTCATTTGTGAAAGAAGCTGATGACTTTGATTGCTTGAGAGGTAAGGATCCTGACATCAAGACCAGCTAGGATACAAGTGCACCAAACACTGTTCTAGCAGTCCTGCTGAGGTGGGGGGCCTCATACCCAGCAACCAGGTTGAAGGGCAGGGGACCTAAACCCACGTGCCACCCACAGTCAATAAAGACACCAAGCTCTGCTGCTACTATATTGATTAGTTAAATCAAATTTTCACACCTAGACCTGATAGCTAAGAGGGTGAGTTTAAGGAAAGGCCTGAGTGCTTGCTACCCAGGCATTAAAGTTACTACTTCAAGAAGGCTACTAGACTTAGAGCTACATTCAGAAATGCCAGGAGGAATGCAAGGTGCATGGGGTCTGCAGGAAGCCATGCCCCAACCTTCAGCCCCCGTAATGCCCAGGAAAGAGCCCCTTGAGTCTGTCTCCATCAGGAACCACCTCAACACACAGCTGTTTCGCTGCAGAATTTCATTCCTGTGTCTGAGGAATAAGACATGAAGCTGGGGTCTTTTAGACGTGGGGGAACTCTGCGCACCATAGTTGGAAATGTTCTTTGCAGGCATGTCTGTATTTCCCTAGAAGGAAGAGATTATAAAAGCCAGATTAGAATGTCCTCCTTCCTGGGGTAGACGAGGTAAGTCTAACAAGTGGTCCTAACTCACCAACCTCAAGTCATGGGCAAATACAAGAGTCTTAAAAGGAAGTTTCTACCCCTGGAAGCTGAGGGGACACTTGTACCTGGGGATAAGTACAAGGATGTGGCCCCTTTGGGGGTGAGTACTCTCCACTCTTCCCTTCCCTTACATTCCTCCCTGCCTTCCACTCTCCCTGCCACCACCAGCACGTCCTGCCCCACTGCTGCTGGCAGCCAGCTCTCCGCAGGCCTCAGTTTCTTCTCGTCTTTTGAGTGTGGACACAGGCAGGTGCCCTCTGCTCTCGGTTATTTTGCAAGGGATGCTGACAGAGTGAACAGACTGGTACGACAGAGGTAGTGTCTACTTCCAGAGAGGGGCACATCTGTTTGCTGTCTGGGACAGTAAATGTCGCTTTCCACGGCAAACTTTGGACAGGCTTGCTTACATGCTATTATTAAACACAGGGGTTTCCTAAGCTCGGGGTTCCTCTTACTGTGTGAGTCACTGTGTGTGCTGGTGTCACCCTGTGGGAACTGAGGCTTGGGGAGCCAGTGCATGACAATGCTGATACTCTCACTATTGCTATTGCTGCAAGAGACTGTCATTTATCTTGATCCAGGAGTCTCATCACCCAGGAACCTAGGTTGGCTAACCTGTTAACCCGTGGGTAGGGGAAGATGGGAACCGGCATGCAGGAGCTGCCGCCTGTTCTAACACTGACCTTCTAGCTTGCTGAGCAGCCACATGGAACTGAGCCTCTACTGTGTTGAGCACGATGAAGGAAGGAGTCCCTGTCTTAGGAAACCTACAATCTAGTCTAGTAGAAGGTATACAGCAGGTTCACATGTGGCCCAAATGCAAGACAGAGTAACACAAGAGTGGCCAGAAAGTATGAGGGGCAGGGAGCCCACCCCTGCTGGAAGGTACAGGAGAGGCTCCAGGGGACACTGCGGCTTTTAAACTTTGGAATTAGGCCCATCTAGATAAAGAACAGATGGAAAGGGGAGATACTACCTTAAGTCTAAGGTAGTATCTTGCAAGGGATGTTGACAGAGTGAACAGACTGGTATGAGAGGGGTAGCGTCTACTTCCAGAGAGGGGCACATCTATTTGCTGTCTGGGACAGTAAATGTCGCTTTCCATGGCAAACTTTGGACAGGCTTGCTTAGGTGCTATTATTAAACATGGGGGCTTCCTAAGCTTGGGGTTGTCCCAGGACAACCTGTATCGCTCTTCCAATCGACTTACCAGATGCAAAGCTTTCATAAAACATTTCAAGATCAATTCTGTTTTTCTCCTTTCAGATTTCTCTTCTCCTTTCACATCTTTCAGATTTAAATCATACAGATGCACATAAACATGGCTACCAAAAAGTAGATGCTAGAATGTTCAGAGCAGCACTGCTCGTAACAGCCCATGCTGGGAATGACGGCACTGTCCATCACCGTAGGTACATCACGGTACAATGGAACATTACACAATGGTAACAATGAACTACTGACACGGGCCACAACTGGGGCAGCATCACACACAGAACACAGAGCCAAAGACAAGTGCGAGAGTGCCAAGTGTTAGGATCCTGTTCAAGGACAGGCGAAACCCATCTATGGAGTGAGAAATCACCCTTGTGAGTGGGGTGGGGTGGGGGTGCATGTGACAGGAAGGGGTCCATGAGGGCTGGCTACCTGCTGCTTCTGGATGTGAGTGGTGGCCCCTGTAAACGTGGCTGTGACTTACGATTATAGAAACAAAATACTTTTGTTTCTTTACATATGACTTACGAACCCTGAGCTTAGGAAACCCCTGTGTTTAATAATAGCATGTAAGTAAGCCTGTCCAAAATTTGCCGTGGAAAGCGACATTTACTGTCCCAGAGAGCAAACAGAAGTGCCCCTCTCTGAAGTGGCACAGAGTGTACCCTCTCGGAAGTACAGAATCATAAGTCATTCTTATGTGTATGTTGTATCAATAACACTTATCCAAAAAACGAGAAAATGTCATTGGAATGGTTTGTGAATGCAGAGGTCAGGTCAGGAAGTGTAAGAGATAGAATAGGGTTGTGCAAGGGAACACTTTTATCAGCAATAAGTCCTTAAAAAGTGGCCCAGCCCCAAACTGTATAGGATGCTGGCTTCCACAAGAAGGCAGTCATAAAAGGACCTTTTCGGCATTGTCCCCCAAATATTATTTGCGTTACCATGAAATACATGATTGACAACTTGGCCCATTCTGAACTCAGAAAGAGCGTTTCCTCAAATACTCCATCTACGGATCAGCTGGTACTCGCCCCGATTAGCAGGGGGCGAGCGCATTACCATGCTAATCCATGTCCTCGCAGCGCCACTTCCTTGATATGGATATGTGTGTGTGCTTACTGCGCTGCCTTGATTAGTGCCAGCTTCCATGTGTCAAAAGCGCCAGATTCTTTCCAAAGAATAATTTTAGCTGTACTTATATCCCTAAAGTGGAAGAGTTGATTTGAAAAGGTACTTACCTCCACCATATGCTATTTTTCTTTAAACAATTTGCATTTCAAAGTGAATATGGCATTTATATCTGAATGAATATCAGTATGTTGCCTGAACTGATCTCAAATGAGCATGAAAAAGATGCTGGTTTTCTATTGAACAAGAATGTTTTCATCCACCAAATGACATCAAAGACAGAATCCCTCTTTTAAGCTATTGGCTTATTACATTAAAAATAGCCTGTTCTGATTTTTAAAAATATACTCTGAAATGATGGCTTTTCACAGCATACAAAGAAAGATTCATCAACAAATCTTTACAATAACAATAACAAAATACAAAAGTTCATTCCCTGCACCTTCCAATTTTGGTCTGTCTTTACAAATAGGACTTAACTTCACCAAAGCATTTCACTAGGAAAATAATAGCTGGCATTTGACTTATTGGTTAAATAAGCCTGAAGAGAGGAGCAACTATTGGTGATGGGTGATAGGAACTTTCATGTACATAGAGGGCAGGGAAAGAGCCAAAAAGGATTCTATGAGCACCTAGGTGTAAACTAGACGTTTATTCCCACTGCAGAATTGTATACCTGTTATTTTAAAAAATCCTAATTACAGGAATATGACTGACAGGAATTCACCCCTCCCCTCTGGAGCCCTCACCCTCAGAAACATCCAGGGACTGCTTTTTTCGGTCCAATCTCATTCATAGATAGCTTCAAATGCTATAAAAACTCAGCGTGAGTGGCTACCTTGCAAACCCTACAGCTGCACTGCACCCGTTATGCGCATGCGTGGGAAAAGCAGGTTCCCTGGAATCACAACTGGATGAAGGAGGCGACGCTAATGGTCACATCACTTCAAACTAGGCCTTCGCCATCTGTTCTATCCTCTAATTACAAACTCAAAAAGAATATAATTCACAACACTACCATAAAAAGTGACACACATGATTTAAGGCCTGTGAATGAGACCCCTTCGCTCCTGTATTTGCATTGGAGATCTGCCTTGTTTTTGGCAAGTGGAATTTCAGGCTAAGAGGATTTTTTTCCAAGGACACACTCCGTATCTTGTAAGATGTAGGCATTCAGGACTCTGCATCCTGTGATACTTGTTTTGTAAAAGAGTACAATTCAACCTTCTACTAGGGAGACACAAATCTGGTGTTTCTTGATACCTTCCTTTTTAGTTAAGAGATTTTCCAGGTTATGTTTATCAGAGACAAAGTACAGAGTTCAGACCTAGTCACAATGACAGATGTAATTACTACTAAGTACAGCAATGTGGCCAGGCTTAGGATTCAACATCCTGGAATTATACAGCCCACGGCTCTTTCCTACAATGTAGAAACAGGTCATTGTATGCTGCTTCCTCCCTGCTCTAAATTATGAAGTCAAGGAAAAAATAATGGGGGCCTATTTTGTTGTACTGTTAAAATTTACTTGGCAAAAAAGTACAGATAAACAAATAATATAAACTGAATCCACCAAAATCTCATCTAATAGATCGATTTTTTAGTGAACATACGCATACATTTTTCTTGGTTATGGCCACAGAAAAGATGTAACTTTATATACCTCTTTAATATGATTTCCTAACCATTTCCCCCATGTTGTTATATAATCTTCATAATTTTAGATATGTAACACTATTGATTTAATGTACATAATTTATATTACCATTTTTCTACTTCTGGATAGTTTTGGTTGTTTCCAATTTCTGACTGTAAACAACACTGCAAAGGACATCTTCTACTTTTGAATTTTCCTTAGGAGAAATTCTCAGTAGCATTATTACTGGAACAAACAGCATAATGTGTCTTTCTGATTCATGATATGTGTTGCTAATTTTCTTAATGACCAGTAACTAAAAGAAGATGGAACCTGGGCATCTTTAAAATAATTTAGTCCATAATTTCTAAAGTGGATAATAATAATAATGAAGAAATGGTGATAATGATAACAGTATGCCCCATGTGGTTAATATAATGATCAAATTATGTAAAGCAGTCTGTAAACTGCAAAACCTCTACAGATATCAGTTATTAATCTCATCAACAGTGGGTTTTCCTATCTCTACAGTTTTTTAGCAGAAGCTTAAAATGATGATGTTGCTAATTTTGTCTTTAAAATCTAAAACGTGGCCGGGCGCGGTGGCTCAAGCCTGTAATCCCAGCACTTTGGGAGGCCGAGACGGGTGGATCACGAGGTCAGGAGATCGAAACCAT
>NW_016809768.1:2065409-2169234 GCF_001698545.2 Rhinopithecus bieti
AAAAAAAAAAAAAAAAAAAAAAAAATCTAAAACGTCTGAACATTCTCCTTACGTTTCCCTTGTAATGGTGTCTCTACATGTATAAACTGTGCATGCCATCTGCCTTCTGTTTGCTTTAGTGCTATAGTTGGCATCACTTTGCTTGAGCTCCCTCCCTCCCTCAGTGAGTGCTTACTGAACACCCACCATCAACTAGTGAAGTGTTTGGTGCTGTGGACAACTCCACAGCATGCCCATCTTCCAGCATCCCAAAGGTCTGATGATCAGAGCAATGCCAATGTTGTCAGAGGTATCGTTTACAAAAGAAAGGAAGGAGAGAAAAAAAAGCCAAACCGAACCCTGTGTTTGGGGCACCATGTACACGCAGATGAAGGACATGGCCTGACAGCAGGTGACAGTGAGCTGGAGCGCCAGGGTCATCCCTTCCTTCCCATCCCTGGGTTACTGCTCCATGTTGGGGGTGGATATCATGTGGCATCTCGTACAATTCAAGACAAAGTATTTACCATGTCAGACGCTAACTTCTCATTTAAGTAATTATATTTAGAAATAAGTGTATTTATTTATTCTAAAGACAAAGCAGCTTTCTCCAGCCACACAGTTCTACACTGAACAGAAAAAATATATAGAATCCAGACCCAGATGCAACGACAAATGTCATGACTACTAAATACATCAATGTGGCCATGCAGAATTCAACATCCTAGAATTAAGATGGTTCATTGTCACTTCCTAAAATGTGGAGTTTTATTCTGATCTTTGCAAAACAATGTGTGCCCTTCTCATTTTGCCATTTTTATCTGCTGAAGGAATACGTGCTGCTCCAGATTCCGATAGTGTTTACAGAGAGAGCCATCATATGGCTGGCTTGGCCACAATCCATCTCCGGGTTATATGGACAAGCTGATATGCAACGGTGGCGATGAGGTGTGTAAGCATTATGAAAACGGAGAAGAATTTTTCTTTGTTTGGTGTCTTCCTTTGCCATGAATAACGGTTCCATCTTTATTCTTTCTCCTTTATATGATAAATGCAACAGGTGTGTGGGTGTGTGTGTGTGTGTGTTTTAACATAAAATTCATTTTCATTTGACAACACTGTTTTGAGGGGAGCTTTCTCTGGTCATCTCTGAATTTTACAGTCCCTTTCCAGGAGCAGGTGGCCACACTGCTCTACTCTGAGAAGTATTCACTACTACTTCTTTCTCTGCCTTCCAGTTCTTACAAAATGATCTCACAACCGAATCCAGCAATGACACAGGGAAGACTAAGTACCAAGGGTACCCCAGGCTCACAAGCCTGATAACATGGGCGGGTTTTACAGGTTTGCTGGTTGGGATGTTGCCGAGTTTGACCACTCACTAGAAATATTCCAGAAAGGCAATCGTGCACTATATGAGTGGTAACTCAAAACAATGGGCCACGAGGTTTCAAGACGGAAAAATGTCATGATTACTTCGAAAAACTCTCCTCTGCCAATGTGGGAAAGGACTGCAGAAAGCAGGGAAGCCACGGACTCAACTCCAGCCTGGAAGAGTCAGAAGCCCCTTCCCAAGGCCGCGGTTCTCACTGGCGCCTGGGGCTGGCTGCTGGCTCCCTGGTGGAGGGGGCCCGAGTAATTCACACAGGCTCTTCCCGGCACCTCGTCTTTCCCACAGCTGACCCTGCAGACCACTTCACTGGTCTCAGAAGCATCAGTGCAGCAGCTGAAACACTATTCCTCACCACCCACATGCATTTTTGAGAGAAAAAAAGTTTTTGAAGCAACTTTTATTTACTTGTAGGCACACCTGTTACCACATCCAACTCAGGAGCCTGGCCATCCTGTTATGTCTCAGCTGAAATCATCAGAATCAAGTTGCTTTAGTTGGTTCTTTCAGAAAAGAACACTCCACTTAGAGTTCAAATAACGGAAGCTTTCCTTACATCGGAAGTGCAACACTTACTTCTGAATTGCACACCAATGCTCGGGACCATGGAGGGCTACTACAGGGGAACATCATCTGCAGGAAACCAACTAATCTCCTCCTCAACATCGATCACTTACATTTCACATGACAGGTAACATGCAGGAATACAGACTTAATGAAAAAATAATTGCTAGGTCACAAAACTAAAAGAGGATAACAAAGAAAGAGAAATAACAGTGTATGCCTCCAAGAGTTTACAATTTCATGACGGAAGCAATATCACACGAATTCGCCTAAACCTCAGTGGGAGCAATGTATAAACACAGAAACAACTAGCAGTGAGAATGCATTACTCATACAAGTGAAGATACTGCAATTCATAAAAAGAACTAAGATGAACTTTCGTGTCTTTAAATGTCAGATTTAGCTAACTCCCTGATGTCTAAGAAGCCTCACAAAACATTAACTTTTTCCCTAAAAATTGTCAAACAGACATTAAAACCAATTCCAACAAAACCTGGTTTATGAAAGCAGATATCACATGCTACTGATATTGAGGTTTTATTTCAGAAAAATAATTCTCAACTCTCAATAAGTCTTCTGTTTGCAAATGGTCTACACCAAAGTGCTAGAAGGGTACTTAGCAGAAGCCTCCAATTTACATATCAGAGGTTGGAACCAAGATCCAATGTGTGGGAAACTCCCGGGTGACCTCGGTTGACATGAGTGGGAAGCAAGGATCTGTGTTCCACCAAGCCTTGGCCACGCTGCATGCCGGCAGGGGACACGCGTGGACTGACACTGCTCATCCAGGGCCCACAACAGACTCCGGACTCCAGAGTTATTATAATGTTTTCTAGACCGTTTGAAACTAAACAAAGAAAAACTTTCTTTCCATGAGACAACAACGGGTCTAGTTTTGATGTTGCGTTATTTTTTTTTAATAGCTATTACCACTGTAACAGCAGCTTCGCGACTCCGCGTCTGCAGTGTGAGCAGTTTTGATAAACAGCCTCTGCGGGCCACACAACGGGGATAATGTATCCTTAAGTACCGCCAATGAGCTGCCATTCTGCACAGCCAATTACTTCTGTGCGTCTGTCACTCAAAGGAAAAATGACTGAGCCCATTAGATCAAACCTTTGTCACTGTTCCTAATGCACTCTTAGGCCTCATTAATCTCCGGGAGCAGCAACAGAGCCGCCGGTGCCTCATTGCCTCCCCCGAGCAGGCCCACGTGAAGCCTCTCATCTCTCCCCCAAGTGCACCACGTTAATCAAGCTCTCCTTATTACCCCGGTCCCTGTCACGGCGGAGAGCGCTCCCTCTTAAATGCTCTCATTATGACCCATCTTTAGAGCCGGCTAAGTGGAAAAAAAGAGAGAGGGAGAGAGGGAGAAAGAGGACGAGAGAGAAAGGAGAGGAAAAAGCAAGTCCGATCACATTAATATTCATGACAATAATTAGTATTCTAGGTCACTGAATATTCATGCTATTAGTTTGGTTTTTTATGGGTTTGCTGGATGTCCTGATTGCTGAAGTGTGGAGAAAACAGCATGGTTGAGACTTTAGATGTCAACGGCAGTTCAATACTCAAAACACATTTGCTGTCCCCGCCTCCCCCGCCTCCCCTGGAAAATCAGCTTCAACCCTCCTGACGGCTTTAATATTTCGAAACCGCTGGGGGCCTCAAGTGGGGAAGGGGGGATGTGGAGGAGAAGGGGAAAGGTTTCCTTTGACAAAGGTCTAAGCATCAATCTGGTTAGGATAAAAACATATCCATAGTTGCAAAAACCCAACAAAGACACACTTTAGAGACAAGAAGATATCTGTCATCCTAGAACAAAAATGTCACAACCAGGAGTTACAGAATAAAGTGACCACAGGACACAGACTGGAGCAGATAGCTCCATGGAGATCCATGAAAGTCCAGAAGAGCATTTCTTCTGTCTGCCCCCTCACTGCCATGATAGTGGGATGCTGTCTGTTGGGGAGCATGGGTTTGTGAAGTCTAAGCCCTATGTCCATTACGTCTACTCAAAGGCTATGTCAATGCTTTATTGTATTTGAAAAATTAATTCAAGAACATAATTTCTTTCCCCTCTTCCTTCCTTTTGGTATGACCATTATGATGAAGTAATGATATAATTCTGTGAAGTCAGCATCAGCCAAGCTTTTCAGAGGAATGCTGTGTGTTCTTCTCTGTAGAACAGAAGTGGACACCATTTCCCCATTTTAAAAACAAGGAAGCTGGGGTTTAGTGAGACAACTTCAGAAGTGTCTGAGACAGGAGAAATGGGATTCTATTCAGTGATTTTGCCTCCGAAACCCTTGCTGTCAGCCATTATGTTTTCCTGCTCTCTACTTAAATGTGAAAATAACTGTGGAAGCCAATACAACTCTGCATTCTGTTACATGTGGATACAGCGTCGCCAAACTAGGCTGGCCAAACATTCATGTCAGAAAATACCTTGATGTTTTACCTCCTTCTCTGGACCTATACCTGCAATTCAAGTTGCGAAGATTCTCCAAAATGTGGCTTCTGGTGGATCCCCACTAGAATGGCAACTTAAGACAGCGTAAGTTCCAGGCCAAAAGAATGGAAGTGGATAATGGCCATGGACATCCTGAGAAGCTAGTGACCTTGAATGAGGAAGGGAAGGTTTAACCAGGCCTGAATAAATATTTTTTGGATTCTTCTTTTTTTCTGGAGTAGATCCTTAAGTAATTTTTTCAAAACCCTTTAAGACAGAGATGTTGTATAGCCCTGTATGTTGTCTAAAGATGTCTTTTTTTCTACCTTCAGTTTGATTAGTAGTCGTCTTTGCATGGGCTTCTAGGTTCAGAATTAATTGTCCTTAGGAGGGAATATTTCCATTATATTTAAGAATGCATGTTGCTCTTGAGAATTCTACAGTCAGATTTCTCTTGTAGGTTACCTTGTTGTTCTCCTATTTCAGGTGTGTTTTAAGATTTTATTTTTATTTTTGCAGAGCCTCCTCTCCCATCCAACTTGATACTTGACTCTTCAGATATCCTTACTTGCCTCTAGTATATATTTTTCTGTTATATCTTTGACTACCAACATGTCTTTAGCCATGTTCTTTACAGTATTTGTCTACTGAATTTTTTTATTTTTTGCAATCTTTATTTCTAAAACTCTTTCTCCTATAGTATTTTCACATATTCTTTATTTTTTTGACACAGGCCTCACTCTGTTGCCCAGGCTGGAGTACAGTGGCATGATCACGGCTCACTGCAGCCTTGACCTCTTGGGCTCAAGCTATCCTCCCACCTCAGCCTCCCCAGCAGCTGGGACCACAGGCACTCATCACTATGCCCAGCTAATTTTTGCATTTTTTGTAAAGACAGGGTTTCACCATGTTGCCCAGGTTGGTCTCGAACTCTTGGGCTCAGGTGATCTGCCCACCTAGGCCTCCCAAAGTGCTGTGGTTACAGGCATGAGCCACCATGCACGGCCAAACACATGCTCTCGGTTTGCTTAATTTTATGAGTATCATTAATAACTAACCTATTAAATTCTTCTGTTGACAGGAGTTATAATTTCCTTTTAAATTCCCTTTCACCAAAATGTCACTCTTTTTCCTAAGATCAGTTATCCTTCACATTTTTACTGTTGATTCCCACAAACATCTTCGTTGTCCATTATCTATGAATAAGAGCATGTGGACTGATAAGGCAGATGAAGTGGCCAAGGTTTTCTCTGCAGCCTCGACCAACCAGAAGGCTTGTTATGGGCTCTGAGCAGGTGTATGGCCCATGCTGACTGGTGGGTTTCATTTTAGACCTATTGTGTGGGGCGCTGTGAGTGGCTGGTGCACTTCATACCACCTATGGTCAGAGCTGCCTTGCCTCTCCATTTCTTTCTCTTCCTCTGTGACTGTGAGGAGGTTTGAGTTTCACAATCATCTCCGTTTCCCTCTTTCGAGCACCAGCATCCACATCAAAAGGTTCTGCTCTCCCTAGGCATGCTGCCTGTTCCCATGCATGCTCTCTTGGGGGTGTTGGTGGCAGGGACAACACTGACAACACTGACAACACTGACAACACTGGCCAGCTGACAACACTGGCCAGCTCTCCTTGATTTCGTCGCACAGCCTGCTCTGTGCCCCAGCCCACTCCTGAACTCCACGACTGCCACAGGGAGCCCAGAGCCACCCCATCACCATTGCAGCTCCTCTGCCGTCCTCAATGCATGAGCCCCAGAGGGTGGCCCGAGCCCAGTCATCAGCAGTGCACAAGGCAGCTGCTCTGACAGTGCGTGTTTCTTCCTCTCTCCCAAATCCATGGCAAAAACTGACAGGAAGATGACCACATTTCCACATTAAAGTGTGAAATGTAGTCACTATTTCAATACAGGCAAATAACTTCCCAAGTCCTAGGAATACCCCACCCCAAACCCCCTCCAGGTATTTTCTATTCAATTGCCCCAAGTATCCCTTCAGCACTTATCATTCCTTACAATGATCTTAATTGTGTGTTTATCTTTGGAATCCTCCACCCCCACTTGAGTGTAAGGCTCCTGGAGAGACCGTCTTGTCCTCCCCCTACCCCAATATCCGGAGCATTAATCAAGGGTGGGCGCACAGCAGACTCAGTAACAATGGAGATGAATGGCACAGGAGGCGGCGACACAATCCAGTCTCTGTGTCAGTAAACTGGTGGGAGAAATTAAAAGTCAACACTGACATACAGTTAGGCATGATAATATTTGAAATATGGAATGCATGATGACTGCGTGCCAGAGAATCAACAGAAACCTCCAAGAGCTATTCCAACTAACAAGAGTTCAGCAAGATGGCGGAATATAGAAAATACAAAAAGTAGGAGTTTTCTTAATTCTTACCAATTAGATGACATAATAGACCCCACCCCTCTAAAAACGATTAGCTTCACAATGCATCAAAAATTATAAACTAACAGAATAGATTAACAAGACATGTCCAGCATCTAAATGAAAAAAAAATGCTGAACTTTGCTGGAGGCTATAATACAAATTTGAATAAATTGGGAAATAACATAGTAAAGATATCACTTCCTCCACAATTAATAGCTTAAAACCAATGCCAGTTAAAAGCCATGATAGGATTATTTTTATTATTTTATTTTATTTACGTGCCCGTATCACAGCCTCAGGAAGTCCTGATGTCATGTGCCCCAATGAGGGGATTATTTTTTATCAAGACGGAGAAGGTTTCAAGTTATTCTTTAGTTCATTTGAGAAAAATAAGCAGGTAGCAGTAGCCAAGAAAAACTGGAAGATAAAAGAGAAATATTCAACTGTGTTATATACTACCAGATATAAATGGAGTCATAAACCTACGACATTGTGGTAAATCTACCTAAGGTAAGACAATGCAGGGATACCAGGTCTCGGAATAACATCTGAGAGGCCAGAAACACAGCCCATTTGATGAAATGACTGAGTTCTACAACAAAGGAGACATATGGAATTAATAAGGAAAGAAAAAAAATTCAACAAAGAGAAAAAAGGACAGTTGAGTATTTATTTGAATAAAAAATTCAATTAGATTTCTGTCACACACAATAGACCCAAACAAATTAAAGGTGGATTAGGGGCTAAATACATGCATATACATGTATACACACACATACATACAGATATATATGCATATACATATATTCACACACATAAACACATATACATATATTTTTTAAGGAAAAAAACAGTAAAACTAAAACTTAGAAGTATACATATAGAAACTGTGATCTGGTTTCAAGATTATTAAAGGCTTTCTAAATAGCTTAAAGTAGAAATCACAACAGTAAAAGATAATCTGATTATAAATAAAAGAGAGGGAAAACCTCTTTATGTAAAGAAGACCATAAAATTTAAAAGGTAAATAATAAACTGGGGAAATACCTGCAAAATATATTCATATCCTAAATATACAAAGAGTTCTTAGATATCACTAAGAAAAAGACAAGAACCTAGAGCAAAAATGGGCAAATATACACCTAAACAATTAATTACAACGTAAGAAACACATACAGCTAACACATGTGAGCTGTTCAGCTTCCCTACCGATTGAAGAAATCCAAATAACAAAACATGAGGTATTTTTATGGCTTATCAGATTAGCGTAAATTCTAACAATAATATTAATAGCATTAGCAAGTGTGTGAGGTGAAATGGGTGACAGCTATGGATGGGAAGAGTTTTTATATAAAACCTTTTAGAAGTTAATTTGGAAATGTGTATCAAGAACCCTGGAAATGGTTGTACCAACCGAATGAATCATTCCACATATGGACAGTAATTCCAAAGCAATAATAGGTGTTATCCACAAAGACTTAGGTTCATACATACATCAAGTCTATGTGAATGCAAATTACAGGAAGAGAAGGCATAAATCTAATTCAATCACATTGAGATAAGAAAATGAATACAGAAATGAAAACACAAAGAAAGAAAACCCTCCAGTTTACCTAGAACTGAGACAAAACAAACGAGTCTCAAGAGTGAAGAATAAAGTATTCAATTTTTTGGCACACAGCTCTCTAATACCTATTTTTAGCTAAAAGTCTGTCTCTTAAATGTAGCCTCAATTTATTTCAGATTTAATTTGTTGTGTTGGAATTCCTCGGGTGAAAGGACATTTTGTGAATGATGGTTTTAGACATAAGAAACTCAATTTTCAAAGAGCATAAAAACTCAAATCCCCAAACGCTTTAATTTCTTAAGCAAGAAAGAATGTATCACTTTACAGATTCATGTTCATGTTTAGAGGAGGTGAATGCAAATTAAAATTTCCCAATATTTTAATGAAGCTGCTTCCTCTTACAGAAGTGCCTCCACCCGCGGCTTATTCTCAGAACCAAAGAATGAAGCTGAGCAATCCACAGGGGCTGCCATCTGAGGATCTACCTGTGCATTCTCGCTGCACACCAGCTGATGACTTCACCGGCATGCTTGGTCAGGGTGCCACTTCCCTTAGCACTGCTGTGGCCATGAGGCATTTTCTTCTTCCCAAAGTGGCACTGCCTTTGTGCTAAGGCCATCCCCCCACTTCTGTATCCCTAGTTGGAATCCAGAGAAGAGGGAAAGTCAGCCAGGCCCCTGTGTGGGATTAACCTGTCTGAGGGTTGCGGAGATGTCCTGTTACACACTGAGGGCTGTGACCATGGAAAAGGGATTTCAATCTCGTCACAACCCTCCCATTTGCCCAACAGGGGGGCTCTTAAAGAGAATGAAACTGAGCAATGGGAAATGCCTTCCAAGGACACATAGCTCACTCCCTCAAAGAGAGAGGCCCATGCCACAGCCGATTCCATCAGATATGGCACGGTTTATAGGGTCTTTGTATTATCTACTTATAATCAAACATTAGTGTTTCCCTTAGGACAACAGTGGCATTTGGCTCCAAGGAACGTAAGTCTCAAGATGAGGAAGTTCGAAATCCTACTTTTACATAGTGAACGCTTCTTCACAGATTTGGTGACCTTCCTTCATATCTGTGTGCCTGGCAAATTCCTATCCTTTATTCAAACTCAGCAGGTATCCCCTATTCCTTGAAGCCTGGCCCACCTCCTGGGGTGGAGCTGACCATAGCATCACTGAGTCTCCATGCCCTGCCCTTTACACAGCCCTCCTGGGGCCTGGTGCGGCCTCTGTCTACTTGTCTCTCTCCCCAACAACAGGGGAGATTCCTGAGGGCAGGAACTATATCTCAGGCACACACTAGAAACTACACGAATGGCATGATTTAGCCATTCCACAATGTATATACATAATTCAAAACACCATGTTACAAAGATAAATAACTTTTTATTTAAGTTTAATTAATTCTATTTAACATATTTTTATCAGTTTAAAATTATAAAAATGAAACTCAATAAACACTTGTTGACTTAAATAACTAGATGACTAGATGTGATGTGATAGGTCAGAAGGGGAGATGGAAATGGAAGAATTCTAAAGGTTAGGGACTCCATATCTATAGTTTGCATAATTTCTGGCACAAAATAGGTGCTTGATAGATTTTTTCTTTCTTTTTTTTTTTTTTTTTGAGACAGGGTCTCACTCTGTTGTGCAGGCTGGAGTGCAGTGGCGTGATCTCAGCTCACTGCAACCTTCGCCTCCTGGGTTTAAGCGATTCCCCTGCCTCAGCCTCCTGAGTAGCTGGGATTACAGGCACATACCACCACACCCAGCTAATTTTGTATTTTAATAGAGATGGGGTTTCACCATGTTGGCCAGGCTGGTCTTGAACTCCTGACCTCAGGTGATTCACCCACCTCAGCCTCCCAAAGTGCTGGGGTTACAGGCGTGAGCCACCGCACCCGGCCTATAGATATTCTTTGAATAAATGAATGAGTTTACGTAATGTGCTAATGCAATAAAGCCTTCAGCTTTTTCCTCACTACAGATTGTTTTCTCTTTCTTGTGCCCTTCTTTTCTCTTCCCACCCCATAGTTAGCAAAATGCTCTAGTAAGAAAAACCTCACGCATGTCTTGGAAGAAAGGTCGGCAGGTCATAGAAGCCCCAGGAAAAATACTGTTCTCACTTTTCTGGGAGGCACTCAAGACTCCTTTAGCATAAAGCCAGTTTTTATTTTGATGAGAAACAACAGCTTGTGTTTGTATTCAGCTTTCCCAGCACTTCCATGTTATATCTTCTCTGACATCGCTCCCCCTGCAACAGAGGCAGGCCAGGCAAGAGCACCCCAGTGTGGTGGGAAGGAACCAGCTCAGTGACTGCCTAACACTGTGCGGTGGAGCCCAGGATGGAGGACCCAAATCTGAACTCCTCTGTACCATCCTGCTCTCAGAAGAGGAAAGTGCAGCATTAAAGACCAGAAACTCTTGTAGGAGAGAAATCTGTTGTTTTTTTTTGTTTTTGTTTTTGAGATGGAGTCCCGCTCTGTCACCCTGGCTGGAGTGCAATGACGCAATCTCAGCTCACTGCAACCTCCGCCTCTCGGGGTCAAGCGATTCTCCTGCCTCAGCCTCCCAAGTAGCTGAGATTACAGGCACCTGCCACCACGCCCGGCTAGTTTTTGTATTTGTAGTACAGCTGGGGTTTCACCAGGTTGGCCAGGCTGGTCTCGAACTCCTGACCTCAGGTGATCCTCCCGCCTCAGTCTCCCAAAGTGCTGGGATTATAGGCGTGAGCCACTGCGCCTAGCCAGAAATCTGTTTTAAGAAGACAGGATGTAGGTGGGAGAGAAGAAAGTTCTGGACTTCCTGCTGGAGAAAATGCAACATTCTTGAAGGGATTTCCCTATGCTGAAGGAGCCTGACTGTGTGTGTGGGAGGACTCAAGAGCATCTTCACCTTATCTCTGATGAACAGCAATGGGAAGGTTCATGACACAGGGCAATTATTTGCAAAAACGTAAATAAAAATGAACGTCATTTTGGATGGCTTGCAACTGGGCACAGAGGCCAGGAATTTCTAAACACATCAACATTTGCGAAAATAACAGCTTTCTCTGATCCTGAATGAATAAAAAATCTCCTTTAAAAGAGAATACAGAGAACCAAAGTTGCATTAAAAATGGCAGATAATTAAAATACAGTAACACAAAATTTGCATTTTATATAGGTCAAATGGTTTCCTCTGAATGTTGCGTCCGAATGGTTTTACCACTTTCATACATACAGTTATCACAAATGAGTTAATCTTTGACATTAACATTAATTCATGTTTTTCAGAAGGCCCTTAAATACCCAGTTCACATGTTAAACTTCACTTTCCACCACGCAGCCCCGCGAAAGGCCTAGATGCATGATTTTTGCAGCTGTGATTCAAAGCACCATTTGCTCGCTGGCATTTGCGGAACTGAAAGTTTAAAGGAAATGATCAGCCACAGAAGGGATAAGGTTTCTAAACCTTAATCTGTAACGTGATAGTTACCGCCTCCACTTAACCTAAGGGCCCAACATTGTCCTCAAGCCTGGACCATCTGTTGCCGTTGAACTTGATTTCTTAGTGCGTTTGCTGTAAGCTTACCTGAATTGGGTGAGATGTGTAAACTGCTCATGTCCTTGGACAGGCCATTGGTTTTAGGGCTGGAGATGGGCGCGCAGGCCGACGTGGCTCGGGGTGGCCTCTTCCCTGGGACTTTCACAGTGGTTCTCAGAAGGTCAATCTCCTTACCATGAACATTCTGCATGTAATCCTGTTCAAAATGTTAAACATCCAAGAGAGATAAAAAAAAAAAAAGACCTTTTACAACCTAGAACAAAAGGGTCTATCAGACGTCATGAGTTATAATCCTAAGACCCTTCCACTGTGGAAAGCACTTTAAAAATCATGAGATTTTTATCTGCAGAGTACTGGTAGCATCATCATTCTATTTAATCAGAGTTTTGCTTCTGTTTCCTGAACTAACCCAGGAGCTACAGATACAAGGAGAGACACAGCAGGTACCTCCTTCAAGGGGCATTAGGAAGTAAGTCTACACATAAAATCCGATTTTTTGAACTCTTGTTTATCAGAGAGCACATTAGGCTCCTCCCATAAATTCCAAATAAAATTCCATGGAGTAGGAAACCATGTTGTAATAACCTTTCTGTTTCAGATGGGAATGTCATTAAAATCTTGATAAGGCTGAAGCTCTCTGGTGAAAAATCAGGAGAAAACTGGAAGTAAAAAGGTCAAGTGTTTCGCGAAGAACCAGGAAGACGTCCAAGGGGTGGGAGTTATGGTATCAAAAAAATAGGGAGCTCAGGGATGGATACAAAACAGCTGGATGTTAGAAAAAGAATCTGGCTTTCTAGGCCTTGGAAGCACATGACCAGCAGCGATCAGGGAACTACCGGGAAGCCTCGGTGGACAGTGACGGCTCTCTGGCAGCTCACTTAACTCACCGTGGAGTCAAACAGTACCTGGGAACTGACTGAAGGGCAGGGAAGGGGGAAGGTGAACAAGCACCTGAGAGCCGGGGCATGGGCCTGCTGGCCAGTGAGTTACTGATCCTTTAGTGCATCATCATCATCATCACTCATTGTTATTGTTTTTTTTTTTTTGGGTGATGAGACTCCTTGCCTGCAAATACAGTATCTTAAGCACTCTGGACACATACTACTCGATATCACACCTTAAGAAAGAATATATACTCAGCCCTCTGTAACAATATAACAATTAAAAAATACAAAATAAGAAAATATTGCATTTATGTTGCATGAGGTATAAGTAATCTAGGGATGATTTAAGGTATACGGGAGAATGTGTGCAGGTTATATGTAAATACTATGCTGTATTATATAAGGAACTTGAGCATTTGAGGATCTTGGTATTCTGGAGGGTCCTGGAGCCAATCCCACATGAATACAGAGAAATGACTGTATTTGGAAATCACCCTTGGAAAAACAACATTTCAAGTGTTTTAAGACTCTGCAGGAAGTGGGAATAAATATGCTCTTTCTTTGGCAGGATCTTGGTGAATTCCCTTTAGATTTGAAAACCAATAAATTTGTCTTTGTTTTAAGTAATTAAGTTCAAGTGAACATAATTCCATTTCATTTATTAATTTTTTTAGACATGGGGTCTTGCTAGGTTGCCCAGGTTGGTGTCCAATTCCTAGTCTCAAGTCACCCTCCCAAAGCACTGGGGTTACAGGCATAAGCCACCGTGCTCAGCCAACGTAATTTTAGAAGAACTGCCAAATAAACTCCCATGCTGGATGCAAGGGACTGGGGCAGGGTGGGCAAGTGGGCTGCTGTCTTTTAACAGCCCAACGGCAGTTACCTGATGCAGAGAGATAGTTGGATAAAGTTCTAGAATCATTATGCAAGGGTTGGAAACCTCTGTCTCAGGGACTAGGAAACTTGGCCAAGTGTTTTGAGGGAGCTGCTGGGACACAGGGTAGCAGAGAGGCCAAAGCGAGATCCCAGTGGCTTCCAGCAAACAGGCTGTCCACCTTTTTTTCTTTTTTGAGACAAGAGTCTCACTCTACTGCCCAGGCTGCAGTGCAGTGGCATGCTCTCAGCTCACTGCAACCTCTGCCTTCCAGATTCAAGTGATTCTCCTGCTTCAGTCTCCTGAGTAGCTGGGATGACAGGCAAGCAGTACACCTTTTAATTGTAGGACAACACCCACACTTGTGAAGGAGTCACAGGTTTATCAACAAGTAGATGTTTGCTGATAGAAGAAACGGCACAACGAAAGCCACGAAGTACACAATTCCAGTTCAGGGGAAAGGAATGAAATCGTGGGTCCTTGGGGCAGAGGATGAGAAGACCTGTTTTCTCCCTGCCCAACCACGGGCAGGTGGGTGAGCCTGGGGTGTGACAGGGTAGACCTCCCCGCAACCGACGCGACTTAGAGGGTGCCACGTGGAGCCAAATCAGACTCAAGGGAAAAGGGTGCAGGAATTCTCAACGGCAGGATGGGCGGGAGGAGAACCTCTTACATGAGGGCACAGCCACACTGGCGGGGGACATTCTGGCAGAGAAACAGAGAAATGCAGGTTCCCCTACACCAGCCCCAGAGGGACAAGATGCTTCAGGGTCCTTGGTGACCCCTGAGGACAGAAGTCTTGGGGCAGACAGAAAGCTCAAAACACCAAGGTCAGAACCAGGAGGAAGAACAATGGGCTAAAGACCAGTGAAGAAAGGATCAGAAACTGCCACAGTGGGGCAAGTTCGGAGGCAGGGGCAAGGCCGGGTATTCCCCGGCAGAGGACAGACAGGCCATCCAGGCAGAAAACCCTGGCACGCGTGTATCTCACATCAGCCCAGAGGCCGGGAGCAGAGGTGCCTGGCCACCTGAGGCTGGTGACTGGCCATTTCATCTTACAGGGTGGCTCAGGGAGGATGGCCTGACTCTCAGGGCAGGCTGGCCGGAGTCAGCCACGGTCCCGCTGGAGGAAAGCTGTCATGGTGGGTTTGGGGTATGGGAGGGTGGTATCTGGGCTGGGAACCGCAAATCTGACTTCACCAGCCCCCGAAAGGAGATTCCACTTGGAAGCCGAGATGCTGGACTCCACAAAACACAAACAACTTTGAGAGGATGTAGACCAAAGACAGAAAGAAAGTTATTATTGAATTAACTCTGTTAAACTAGATGGAAGGAAAGGTAGAGCTGGAAGAGACACAGGAATTCTCAGGACTGTGCCGTGTTGAGGATGACAAATGAAAAGCGTTTCAGGCTGGGTGTGGTGGCTCACGCCTTGTAATCCCAGCACTTTGGGAGGCCGAGGCGGGTGGATCACTTGAGGTCAGGAGTTCAAGACCAGCCTAGCCAACATGGTGAAATGCCTTCTCTACTAAAAATACAAAATTAGCCAGGCATGGTGGCAGGTGCCTTTAAGCCCAGCTACTTAGGAGGCTAAGGCAGGAGAATAGCTTGAACTTGGGAGACAGAGGTTGCAGTGAGCAGAGATCGTGCCATTGCACTCCAGCCTGAGTGACAAGACCTAAACTCTGTCTTGAAAAGGAAAGAAAAGAAAAGAAAAGGCACATCATAGAGTGGTGAGCGTCGGTCATTTCTTAAAGCAGGTTTTTCTCAAGCATCTTTAGTTTAATTCCATTAATATCCACTGAAAATATGCAAACCCAACTTTCCAAACCGAAGTTCATGCTTGTAAATAATGAATTCCTTCTTGCACAGTTACTCCTTTAAAAATATCAACTTGCTATAACTTTTTTCCTTAATGCCAATTCTTAACAAATTAAAATACAATAACAGGAGTGTAATTGAGCATTTATTGCTTATGGGCTCTAAAATGAGGCTAATCAGATAGTGACTAAGCCTCAGCATGGGCTCTTGTAATAGGCATGTTTTAACATACAATAACCAGGATATTTTATTTAAAATTATTATAGAAATGTACCAAGTGTCTGCTCTCCAGATTCGAAAGCGGCAAGGGAACCCATTTATCTTTAGCTCAGCATGGGCTAAGGGATCTGTTTTCTTGCCTGAGTTAGGCATTACAACTTCAGAACTAGCTCTAAAAAAAAAAAATCGGTATATAAAATAGCCAATTCTTATATTTCAAGGCACTGCACAATTTTAAAAACTTTACAAAATGCATTTCCTAGTCAATAAAAGTCCTCCGACTCAGTGCTTCACACACAGGTGGGAGGTGAAGACACAGGTATCTGTGGCTTCTAGTTCCTCCCAAGAGGAACGACACCGAGCTTTCTGGTTTTGAAAGAACTGATCCTTTTCATCTCTCTCCCCAGCTTGGTACCTGAGGAATTAAAGCTACAACCACTAAACAATGTCCTTCCTAGAAGTCAAGGGGCTGTGCAGACCCTTCACGGGTCTGAGGCAGGGTACTGGGTAAAATTAAGACAGGAAGCTTGATTCTGATATCCAAATGTTACAGATACTATCCTTCTCCATGTTCCTTGTTGAAAATGCTGATCAAAGATAGAAGAGGAAAAACCCTTTAACAAGGCGTGAGGGTAATTCAAAGCCAAGTACTTTTAAACAGCACTTAACAAGTCCCTGGGGCCCACTCAAGAGCCAGGCCCCCCAGAGGTGCCATCTCCTGCCCCTCAACAGCTTGAAAAAGTAGTAATTGCAAACCTATTTGCATTTTCCTTCTCAAGTTGTCCATGATCATCACGCGGCTTATTTTTTCCAAGCAGGCGCCAGAGCAAAGGGACCTGTTTCCGAACCCGCCAATCGCTCGATAACTGTGCCTTGCTGTCCCCCTGCAACCCTGCTCCGGCACCTTTGCCATCCCTTGTTTTTTACATTTCGCTCCTAATTATGTTGCATCTATTGCCGTACACTTAATTAGCTGCATTAATGTGATTTCTTTTCACATAGTCAAGCAATTAAGAGCTATGATTGAGTTTCATTCAATTAGCCTCAACAAACATGCTAATTGATGTCCCAGATGCAAATGAGGTGCAATGAGAGAAACCTGCTAGCAATTGAGAGCCGTGTCAGAGACCCACAGCTTTCAGCTTGCTGACAGCAGCACAGCTTAACGTGGCGCCCGCCTTCTGTGGGGCTGCCTTTGGAGAAGGATGCAGAGTCATTAGTACCTCGGTGTACCAGATCCCTCCTGATACAGAGAATTAATTGATTCGCTGCTGTATCACGTTGTCCTAGAATTTCACAGCTATGTGTTCCCAGGACCGGGAGGTTACCAAATGAGTAACACTTGGCTCCAGTAAGGAGGGTGGTACAAAGTCCTCATCAAAATACCGTATTAGGCTACTAAAAAATATACAAGAATTCTCCCCAAAACTACAAAGGGAAAGGTGCGTACATCTTGTCTTGGCAATCCCAGATTCCACTATGTGCCTGATGGCCTCTCCCGTCCTCAGTAAATGGTGAGTTCATCTTAGTCAGCTCTGGGGCATTTGGCACTTGAAGTTAAGCTCAAAATACAGCAATCCATCAACAGTCCCTAAAAATACCCTTACTATATTGATTCTTACTGCCTCGCGTCCGGAGGTTACCTTTGGCTGTCTGGTGAAAGATGGTTTGCTGATGTGTTCACAGGGGTACTAAAAGCAGTTAACAAGATCTTAAAGCTAAACTGAAATGCATAAACTATATGACTGGCATCTCAACATTAGATCAGAAATAAGCATAAGGCTTTGAAAATCTGACAGTGCTTACGCGCCACTTTCTTCAAGGATAATGTAATCAGCATACTCCATGTTTACGTATACTTTAAAAAAGTATTAAGACTTTTAATTTACATAGTTCAAGGATGGAAAAATAATGGAAAATAGTGGAAATCTTTTCCAATTCGGTTTCTCCATTAAGTTCTAGTTTATAACTGTACATGTATGTTGAGAAATATATTTTATATTAATATATAATACTGAAAAGATAGATAACTCTTCAGACAAATCAATAAGATTTTCAAAACAATTCAGAAACAGTACTTGCCTTTTTATTGCTGTGTCGACATTGGTTTTGATGGTGCAAACATGCTGGTGATTAACATGAATCAGAGTGGGAGCCCCAAACTGTTACTAGTCACCATCACATTATTCACTGGCATGTTCTTTAAGTACGAACAAAAACAGTTTCACTTACAGATGTTCTGAATACACTTAAAAAAGAAGTGCTACTGATTTTTAAACATTTCAACCTTTGAGTGCATGTCTTCATTTTCTCAGGTGCGACGTGGAAAGCATGCATAAAGCATTTTTGCTGGGTACCGGAGGGTGATGGTTGGAGTTGCAAGCTGAACTAGCCACTTTTGTGGTGGGACAACATTTTTACCTGAAAGAATGACTATGCCAGACATTGACTGACTATGGCTTTCAGTTCTACGTATGTGGCAAACTTGTATCTCTAACTGCGAGCTTAATACCTTCCAAAGACTTAGCAACTTTTCTGACAAGATTTGCGGTGACATCAATGACATTTTTTGATGTTCTATGATGAAAACGGTCACTATTTAGAAATCTGCATACCTCATTTCAGAAATAGTTTTTCTTGAAATGGCCGGGGTATGACGTCACATGCCTGGATGCATATGGATATGCTTGTGTGGATAAAACACACATAAAAGATCATTCAAAGGGCAAGTCAGTTGGATGGATTTTAAGGTAGTAGAGGAGGAAAAAAAATTAGTGATTTCACATTGCAGTACTAAGCTTTAAGATTAACTATCACATGTTGAGTTTTGGTGAAGTATGCAAGAGGAATATCCACAATGATCTGAAATGATGATTGTACTCCTCCCTCTTCCAACCACACATCTGTGTAACATGAGATATTCAAAGACTAACCAAAACAATCTATCACAACAGACTGACGCAGATATGAGAATCCAGCTCTCTTACATGAAACTGGGTATCAAAGAGACCTAAAAAATATACAAAACAATGCAACCCTTTCATGGCTTTTTATTTTGAAAATTATACTTTTCACAAAATTATTATTTACATTAACATGTAATGGGTGGTTTATTGTCAAATGGATTACACATTTAAAATTTTTCTCAGTTTGAATTTCTAACATGATGAATATCAATAGACAGAAGCCATATGAACAAATGCTCTTTGGGGTCCCTCCATAATTTTTTTTTTTTTCTTGAGACGGAGTCTCTCTCTGTTGCCCAGGCTGGAGTACAGCAGTGTGATCTCGGCTCACTGCAATTTCTGCCTCCCGGGTTCAAGCGATTCTGCTGCCTCAGCCTCCCGAGTAGCTGGAACTACAGGCACGTTCCTAAGGTCAGATAATTTCTGTAGTTTTAGCAGAGATGGGATTTCACCATGTTGGCCAGACTAGTCTCCAAGTTCTGACTTCAGGTGACCCACCCGCCTTGGCCTCCCAAAGTGTTGGGATTACAGGCGTGAGCCACCATGCCTGGCTCATACTTCTTAAAAAGATAAACGGGTCCTGAGTCCAAAGTCTTGAGAACCACTAGTCTAGCTTTATATCTGCAAAGCAGCCATTGGCTCCATGTGTATGCTTTTATGTACACAACCCGGGAGGAGGAAAGGGTTGGACTGTGGAAAGATACTGTAAATGTTTTCACATTTGTTTGTTCCTCCTTCTCCTGGAGGAAAAGAACGACTCATTATTTCCTATTTTTACTGCACATCATGAATATCCAGCGTCAAAAGGAAGCAGTAATTTGTTAAGTTCTATCTTTAAAGAGCCTCACTTCTGGGCTTAAAAAAAAAAAAAAGGGCCGGGCGCGGTGACTCAAGCCTGTAATCCCAGTACTTTGGGAGGCAGAGACGGGTGGATCACGAGGTCAGGAGGTCGAGACCAGCCTGGCTAACACAGTGAAACCCCGTCTCTACCAAAAAATACAAAAAACTAGCCGGGCAAGGTGGCGGGCGCCTGTAGTCCCAGCTACTCGGGAGGCTGAGGCAGGAGAATGGCATGAACCTGGGAGGCGGAGCTTGCAGTGAGCCGAGATCGCACCACTGCACTCCAGCCTGGGCAACAGGGCGAGACTCTGTCTCAAAAAAAAAAAGTACGTAAGAGAAGCCATTGTAAAGTCCACTGCTATTCCCAAACTCTGTTTAATATTATTTTCAAAGGAAACTAATCATAAAGACACATATAGGACCACCCATTCAAAAAGATCAAGCAAATGTTCATGTCCCACATTCATAATAATAAACAATAGCCTCGTACGTAGTCACAGGTGCAGACCAAAGTCATGTTCCTAAAAATACTGTGAAAATATTGTAAAACTACGAAAACTCTTCTGGCCACATCCCTTCAAATCACAGAACTCAAAGAAGACAATTTCTCTTCTCTCCAAAGGATCATACTCACAATAGCAAGGTAGGAAGCAACTTCAAAAGGAAAAATCCCATGAGAAATAATTTTGTTTCGGAAGACAGCCAACAGCATTCCAGTGTTTCTCTTTCAGAACCGCCTTCCTAAAGACTACTTGATCCATGCTTGCAAGTACATGAGAGTGACCAGCAGCCATGGCAGGAAGAAGGCACCTGGCCAATCAGATGGGTAGCACGGATAGAGGCAAACGGCTCATGCTTATGGAAGTCACTGGTCTTACCATGTTCCCCATCATCCTGAAGCAGCTGGATTGACAGAAGGGTGGAATGGCCTTTTGAAGTCATAATTACAATGCCAACTAGGTGACAATCCTTTGCGGGGCTGGGGCAAAGTTCTCCAGAAGGCCGTGTATGCTCTGAATCAGTGTCCAATATATGGTACTGTTTTTCCCATTGCCAGCATTCAAGGGTCCAGGAATTGAGGGGCAGAAATGGAAGTGGCACCACTCACCGTCACCCCTAGTGACCCACTAGCTAAATTTTTGCTTCCTGTTCCCGCAACATTATATTCTGCTGGCCTAGGGGTCTCAGTTCCAGAGGGAGAAATGCTGCCACCAGGAGACACAATAACAATTCCATTAAACTGGAAGATTGTCACCTGGCCACTTTGGGCTCCTCCTACCTCAAAGTCAAGAGGCTAACAAGGAAGTTACAGTGTTGGCTGGAGTGACTGACCTGGACTATCAAGATGAAATCAGTCTATCACTCCATCATGGAAGTAAGGAAGAGTATGTGTGGAATATTCTTACTTAGTAAATCCTTTATTGGGTCTGGGTCATTACACTACACATGGTAAAAGAGAAGGTTGTGATGCCTTGTTGGGGACCAGTGGTGGCAGCTTCTCGTACAATGGAGAGTCCCTACATGACAGCAAAAGCAAACTTCCCTGCTCCATGTGCTGCAGAGGCCAGCGTCCAACATGTGTGGGCTCAGGTCCACCAGCCCAAAGGGGTAAGTTATTCTAATACAAATCAAAAAGCAGAAAATTCCAAATCAAATTATGAATACACCTCTTGCTTGTATCTGTCTTGACTGCCCTACTATATTGAGGTTTACACTGCGGGAAAGATTTTTCTCATTCTAGGTTAAAGTGAGTATTACGCAGTTGTAATCCATGCCTACTCAAACCTAGCCTGTACAATGAATGCCTCGGACATGAAAACAGCTGCTTGTCTCTACACAGTCGCTGTAGGCCTCTCACTACAATGAACTTCAAGGAGCCAGCACCATTCCTTTGCTGTCCTAGTATTTTAATATTTGAATATGGCTTGAAACAACTGGATCAGCAGATCCTAGAAATTTTGTTATATGGAAATGTTCACCATGGTGATAGTGCCTGTCTGGGTCTCTTTAAAACTTCAGATTGCTTTGGATGAATTTGCTGAAATGTGCAGCTAAAACAGATAGTATATATATGTCTATATATATCTATATAGATATATATATATATTTTTAGACAGAGTTTGCTCTTGTTGCTCAGGCTGCAGTGCAATGGCATGATCTCGGTTCACTGCAACCTCCGCCTCCTGGGTTCAAGCAATTCTCCTGCCTCAGACTCCCGAGTAGCTGGGATTACAGGTGCCCGCCACCATGCCTGGCTAATTTTTGTATTTTTAGTAGAGACGGTGTTTCTCCATGTTAACTAGGCTGGTCTCGAACACCTGACCTCAAGTGATCCACCTGCCTCGGCCTCCCAAAGTGCTGGGATTACAGGGGTGAGCCACCGCACCCGGCCAAACAGTAGAGTTTTAAGACAGCAGAGCATATACATCTGTCCTCTGAAGTGAGTATCGATTGCTACATTGTGTCTTCTGCCATCAGACCCAAGGTAACATGGAGGAACTCCCACTTCGGTTTTTCCCCATGACAAATGGTAAGTACTTCCAATTTTTAAACTTTCCACCTAGGCCTATTTAGAACTCTCCTAATTGTATTTTTCCCAGGAATTACTCTGTTTTCCTAAACATAACGCCTACCAAGGGAGTTCACAGCACCTTGTATTAGATTCCATTCAAATGAATCAGGTAATTCACTGATAACCACACTTGTCTGATTTCCTAAAGAAGTCTTCGGAAGAACCAAGTCCACTTTCTCTTGGTCAGGGAATAAGCCTCGAACTCAGAGCGCCTCCACTGTCTTCCGAGTTGCACACGTAGGGCATGTCATTCAGCCACTCAGAGTCCCCATGTCCACATCTTTAAAAACAGTTCTTGCTTCATGATACTGTTGTGAGGGTTCACTGAGATGATACTGAAGTGTTTAACAGAGAGCCAAAGCCCTCAATAAATGTTAGCTCTTACCACTCTTGTCCAATAAAAATACTGAAATATTTTCTCTCTGACTTTATGGGGCAATTTCTTGAGCTAAAGGTGTTGTTCCCACTTGAGGTAGCAATTCAGACATGATAAGTCATTAGGGTTGACCTGCAAAGCCATTTTTCACTTTGCAGCACAGGGGGGGAAACACAGAAAACCTGTCCTCTGCAAACGCATGACATTTTCTGCTTTTCTTCTTTCTCTTCCCCACCCCTTTTTTTTTTTTTTTTTAAGTGGGGGCGGCATGTATATGATAGTCAGACATTTTTATTGCAAAATGCCGTCTGGAAAAGATGCAAAACAAAATTGCTAAAATGCAAGGGGAAAAAAAAAGGGGGGGAAAAACAAAAGGCCCCGTTCCCTTTGCTTATTGAGTTCAAAGGCATAACATGTAGCACCCTGCAGCAAATGGGAAGCTACACTAATTTTAAAGCCATAAAACGCTATCAAGTGCCCTGCGGGGCAGGACTACTCTGAAGCTAGTGGCACCTAAATAAGACATGGTTCATTTACTTCGCAGCTTAGCCTAATGTAATCATCAGCGGATTTTTAGCCTAGAGTTGTAACAGGCAAATAGCCGATGCAGCAGAGGCGGCCCTCCCAGCCATCGAGGGGGCTGCAGCTAGATTGCTGTTGATTAGAAAATTTTTCAGTTTTGACAAGCACTTAATGAACATAAATCGCACCTTGATTGGTTTCCATTTGGGGCCACAGGCACACCTGAGAAGAAACAGGCCTCTCCAGCCCCGCCCCTCCCTACCTTCCAAGACCTCGGCAACAAGCTCGCAATCAGGTTAGGAGCCAAGTAAGAAAATATTTATAAAATATAATAATGAAATTCAATTTCTTAGAAGTAAAAGAACATTCCTCATGACCCCCCACAGTTATCCTCTCCCACTGAGTCCTCGGCTGTGACTTACTGTTGCTGAGGAAACCAGAGGGATTGGATTTATTTACTTTGCGTAAGAATTTTTGGCCTCTATGAGTAACACTAAAAGGCCAAAAACAGAAAACAAAATGTTTATCAATAGGGTACAAAGGACAGCCAGAGACGATCTGACATATCACGCTGTATACTGGTAGGACAATGTCTCTTGGATTCCACTGGAAGCTTAGAGACTCAAACCCTCCGGCCACACTGTTAAATCTGCTATTTATAGAAACACACACATGCTCTATTTTTTCATTTTATCTGGAAATGCAAGAAGGCAGAATTTTTCAGTGCTGAAAATAGGTTAGATAGCATCTACGCTATTTAGTGGTTTAACTTTTAGAAATATGAGGACTTGGTCAGGCACGGGGGTTCACGCCTGTAACCCCAGCACTTTGGGAGGCCGAGGTGGGCGGATCAGTTGAGGTCAGGAATTTGAGACCAGCCTAGCCAACAGGGCAAAACCCTGTCCCTACCAAAAATATAAAAATTAGCAGGGCATGGTGGAATTGCTTGAACCCCGGAGGCGGAGGTTGCAGTGAGCTGAGATAACGTCACTGCACTCCAGCCTGGGCAACAGAGCGAGACTTTGTCTCAAAAAAAACAAATAAAACCAAATAAAACAAAAAACAAACAAACAAAAAAACAGAAAAGAAAAAAATAAGAGGACTTTATTTTGTCCAGTCTCACCCTACTTCCATTCACCACGTGTCAACAACATCAACGATGAAATGTCATGAGGACAGCTTTCGGCCCTTTTATTTTAAATCGCAAACATTTCCAAACCCTGGGGTATACAAAATAAAGAATTCTTTAGACAGAAATAGACTTTGATAAAGAATCCTTTTTGTGTTTGCGTAACAGTAGTGAGTTTTTTGGTAGGCTCCGTTTCCAACAAAAGTTGTCAATATGCCCTGAAAATATTTCTACTCTTACGGTGGTCTAATACCTGGCTTTGGAACTGTTGCTATATGGGAGAAACAACAGACCATAATCTTTCAAACAGGTCACGTGAATGACAAAGCTCCTTCCCAGGTCACCTAGGTGCTTGGCAAACTCCGGGGGGCCCACGTGACCACGTCATTACTAGGTGGTTTTCTTATCACATGGCTTCCAGAGCACCATGCAGGTTACGAAGCCTGCACAGTTCACTGCGGTGAGGACTGAGCCCAGCAAATGTCCTACGACCAGCGTGCTGGCAAGGTTGGGCAGGTTTAACATTCAGCCATACTCTGTAGCTTTCCCATGTTAGAGTTTTTACATTTAAAACCCAAGCTCTGAAGAGTTATCTGTATGCTCACATTCCTAGCAGCATTGTTCACAATGGCCAAGAGGTGGAAGCAAGTGTCCATCCATGGACAAACACAACGTGGTGTGTACATATGACGGAATATTACTCAGCCTCAAACGGGAAGAAAATTCTGACACACATTACAACTGGAAGAACCTTGAGGACATAATGTTAAATGCAACAAGCCAGTCATAAAAAGACAGTGTTATGACTTCATTTATATGAGGTTCCTGGAGCAGACAAATTCATAGAGACAGAAACTAGATGCTGGTTGCCAGGGGCTGAGGGGAGTGGGGATGGGAATTTGTGTTTATGGGTAACATAGCTTGTTTTGTAAGATGGAAAAGTTCTGGAGGTTGATTGCCCAATGACATGAACATACATGGTACTATTGAATCGTATACTTAAAATGGTTAAGATGGCAAATGTTGTATGTATTTTACAATTCAAATGAAAAAAAAAAAACAACTAACAAAATCCTGAAGCTTTTCTCCCACCATCGAGATCCTTCTCTAAGTTGCAGCAAATGGAGCCAGAATATGGCTGAGACATATTTCTGCTTCCTAAAAGCGTCGCATGGTGGATTCCTTCTACGAGGTTTCAGGAACTCTAGTCCTACAGATTTAAGGAAAGGTTAAGCATATGGGCTAATTGTGCCCCCATCTATCCATCTATCTATCCATCCATCCATCCATCCATCCATCCATCCATCCATCCATCCACCCACCCACCCATCCATCCATCCAACAAGCCAGTGTTCCAGATGTTAGAGATACATTGGTGACATACACATCCTTGCCTCAAGGAGCTTCCAGTCTTGTGGGAGAATCAGAGAGACGGCCCCCTAGAGTAATGTGAGACCACACACAGCATGGGTACTCAAATAGGCCGAGTGGGGGGAAACTCCCAAGAGGAGGCAGCATATAAGCCAGGATTGCCAGAAAACATGGCAAGTATGAGAAACTAAAAGCAAACAAAGACAGCGATAGAGCAGGAAGGGGGTGAGAGGCGAGTCTGAGGAGGCAAGCTGGGGCAAGAGCAGGGGCACAGACATCATCCAAGGGGGAGGAGGGATCTATCTCCATCGTCGAAATACAGAAAATAACTCAAAGGAGGGAAATAAACAAAAATATGATTAGAATGACAAGGTGAAGGTTAAAAGCAGTTGAGGAGTAATCGCTATTCTTCGTACAGCCAACAGGTTTTGGAAACTTCATGAGCAGGCCACTGCACTAGTTGAACTGAGCAAAAATGCAGGATGCACACTCGGCGGGTATGGTCTGCAAGATCATCTCATGTGACTTCTGGCGCCATTCTGGATGAATTCCCAGGAGGAAGAGAAAACAGAGGCCGAGGTTATGGGTGGAGGAAGAAGAGCTAGCAAAGCAGTCACTGCATAATTGACCTTGAGAGGCTCAGTGATTCTCACACTGTGCCTGAGTCCCAGGACTCCACAAAGCCATGTTGGAACCAACATGGAGGTGGGTGGGGAAATGGCAGGACCGGAAACAATGTCTGATTCCCAGTTCGGTGTTCCTTTGACCTGCACACCAGAGGATCAGCTAAGAAAGGAGCTGACTCTCACTTTAGAATGGAGGAGGAGAAGAAATCTTAAGAAGGAAGGAGGTAATTTACATTTGCAAACCACAAAGATCCAACACCTTTACTTCACAATCTACATAAAATAAGTTGAAATGAAGTTGTGCCCATAGCTGTGTGTGTGTGTGTGTGTGTGTGTATGCGCATGTGTGTGTATGTATGTGAGTGTGTATTGTATGTGAGTGTGTACTGTATGTGTGTGAGTGTATGATGTACGTATGGTCCTATGCGTGTGTTCACAATACATTTTCACATCAATTGTCTGTTGGAAGGCTGCCTCAAATCCTATCTTGGAAAGAGGCAGGGCTGCAGTACGACTTGAAGCAGGCAATATCTACACATCAAGGTTGCCGAGGTGACATTCACAGCACTGGCTTGAAGGGCCAGGTGTCCCTGTGAAACCAATCCGTGCGGAAAGCTGGACTCTGGCTGTTCCCAGGGAACTGAAGAACATTCAGACTCAAGGATATGAGTGTAAGCTCCATTCAATGGGGATTATTTCTTTAGTCCCAAGAACAGCCAACCAGCTGAGGATTCTTCCTGCTTCCCCCGAGCTGACTCCTGCCAGTCTTAGAAACTTGCAGAAACACCGGTTGCGGTTCATATTGTTTACGAAACCATTCCCATCTGCCTAAAACAGACAGCTCAGGCTAGAACAGCAATGTTGGTTTGTTGTCATAGAGTTCCAGATCTTTGTTCTTTAATATCTGTATAATCTCCTCATATACCTCTAAATGGATTGGTTTTTGGATTCCAGTGAGGTTTTTAGATTTTGCAGCATTTGTAATAGTGCCGTGTGAGTGAGTACGTGTGTGAGTGTGTGTTCTCCCCTCTACCCTATGTCAGCTTAGGGAGTCCATGTTGTATGACGTGGTGAGTATTGTTAGCTCAATCACACCACAATCTGTAGAGCAGAGCCAGGATTGCCAATGTTGAGGGTTGGAGTCCAGGCAGTTCAGAAGCAAAGATGCTGAAGGAGTCACATGATTGGAAGCTTCATTGTGGCAGCACTGTGACCAGTGCGTACTAAGCAATACCTATGTGCCACTCACATGACAACCCCTGGGCAGACTGTGGGGAACACAGCTCTCCTCCTCAATGATGTACACTAGATGGGGCAGAAAAGGACATTCTCACCACAGACAATGACACACTAGATGGGGCCTGGGAACCAGGGAGGGCCATGAAGGCACAACTGTATGATGGACACAGTGTACCCTCATGATAGACAAGGCACATCCTCACCAGAGACACGCCACACCCATGGCACAGACACGGCGCTCCCTTACGATGGACAAGGCCACAACCCGCACCAACAGACACGCCCACCCCATGCCACAGACCACGCGCTCACTTATGTGGAAACGGCACAACCCGCCACCACAGACACGCCACACCATGCCACAGAGCACCGGTGCTCCCTTATGATGGACACGGCACACCCGCACCACAGACACGCCACACCCATGCCACAGACACGGCGCTCCCTTATGATGGACACGGCACACCCGCACCACAGACATGCCACACCCATGCCACAGACACGGCGCTCCCTTACGATGGACAAGGCACACCCGCACCACAGACATGCCACACCCACGCCACAGACACGGCGCTCCCTTATGATGGACATGCCACACCCATGCCACAGACCAGCACTCCCTTATGATGGATACAGCACACCTGCACCACAGACACAGCACACCCACACCACAGACGTGGCACACCCGCACCAGAGACACAGCACACGAAAGGCCAAAGGACAGCTCCAGGCACCTTGGCTTATGACCAAGAAAGCAAGATGAAATAATTTTTGATCTTAAGATGAATCACGCCTTCTGCAGCAGCGTGCCATAGACGTGACATGTCTGACTACGCTCTTCTCAGTAAGAAAGGGAGGTCTGTCTTTTTGGTCATCCCAGCTTCACATCTGAAAATCTGGCCTTCACATTTGTCAATCCAGTAGCCTGTACAGGAGTTATTCTGATTGTTTCAATGTTCTGGGGAAATCAGTGAACAGTTTTTCTGAGTGTAAATGAATATTCACCACCTCAAGAAGTTCGAGGTCCACCCTAGCAGACATGTGAAGGTGGGTGAAGAGACGGATCACAGATTCTTAGTGAATCCCCAATCCGAGTAAAATACTGCAGTCCTGTGTGAGGAATTCGTGTATTTACAAAGGCAATTACAGGCACTGAGCACAGCCACGAGCTGCTGTTCTCACAGTATAGGTATCTTTTTTTTTCTTGAGTGATTTCTTTAGAGGAAAATACCCACTTAGGAATCATCACAGATCTTTTTATTGTCTTTATATCAGTAAAGAAGTGGGTCTTCTGACTGATTTTGAAACTAGAAACTTTCTGAAATCTGCCTTCTGATGACAATTTTAGAGAGTCCAGGTTTGGCTGCCCTGGCTTTGAAAAAACAAAACCAAATCTCGATGACACACAGAATCAAAGGGTTTGTGTGTTGCAGGGGAGTCCAAGCCACTCAGTTAGAAATTAACCTGCCTAGTAATGAAGGAAAGCTCTTTAATAATTTTAAAGGAGGAAAACTTAAGAAGGAAAAGTCCAGTATTGCAGGTCAGGAAGAAATGACAGAGCCACATGCAGAATGGAAAGGAATCTAAGAAGGAGATTTTTTTTTCTGAGATGGAGTCTCACTCTGTTGCTGACGCTGGAGTGCAGTGGCACCATGTCGGCTCGCTGCAACCTCCGTCTCCTGGGTTCAAGGAATTCTCCTGCCTCAGCCTCCCAAGTAGCTGGGATTACAGGCACCCACCACCACACCCGGTTAGCTTTTATATTTTTCGTAGAGATGGGGTTTCACCATATTGGCCAGGCTGGTCTCGAACTCCTGACCTCAGGTGATCCAACCACCTCAGTCTCCCGAAGTGCTGGGATTACAGGTGTGATCCACCGCGCCTGGCCAGAAGGAGGTTTTTTAAAAGTCTGAGCAGTTCATGCACGTCAGCCAGGTATGGCCCGGAGGGGAGGAGTTTCACAGCTGCCAAACGACCTCCTGAGGAAGCCCAGAGAGCCAGGATCGGAACTCACGTGAGCCTTCCTGGACAGAGGCACCGTGAAGTCCTTGGCTTGACCGTGAGGCCACTGAGCTCATCCTTCCAGGTACACTTAGGAATCCCACTGCACACATCTTTGTCAGCAGGAATTGCAGCCATGCACTCGATGGCCATGCTCGCGACACGGAAGATGAATAGGTGGCCACGCTGAAAACTGTGAAGCCCTGAGGTCCAAGTTCTTTCTCATTATGCCTCCATTTTTCTATCAAGGTGCTCCCTAAGGCTCACATTTAAGTCCACAGAAAGGGACTCTCAGGGTCTCAGAACAGGCGGCCCTCGATCCACCTCAACTGCGATCCAGCGAAGTGTCTGAAACCCTGAGACACTCATCTATATTTTCCCCCAATAAAGTTAAGCAGTCAGGGCTTTTTAAAAGTCTTGGAGACATACAATTTTTCAAAGACACAAACATGTAGACCACGGAGCAGCAGCAGCAGCCAGCGTGCTTGCTTTGACCGTGTCAGTCTTATTCACATATTTGGGGTTATCTTTGCAAAATGCCAAGTGGAGGTAAAGGAGTTGTTAGGGTGGTCAGTCCCAGAGTAAGTGTGACCAGGTCCCAGCTTGCCTGGGGCTTCCCTGATTTTAGCTATGGCAGTCCGGCACCCTGGGAACCCCTCAGTCCTGCAGAAAACCAGGGCGGTTGGTCACCCCATTAAGGCAGTTTCATTCATTATTTGGTTGAGCTTTCTATGTGTTATCTAAACTGGGTTATAGGTTTCATTTAATAATAGCATCTTGAGAAAGAAAGATGAAATAACTGAAGCTTTTTTTTTTTTTTTTTTTTTTTAAGCCCCAGTTTTAGTCTTACCCCCAGTAGCTTCAACTTTAGGACAGCGTTTTCCTTAGAAATCCAACTAACTCCATTAGCTTTTGTTTGCTAAGAGCTTTTGGTGAAAGTTTCAGAGCTCACACTCTTCAGAGTCTGAAGTGACTCTTTCTCATCATGCCTCCATTTTTCTCTTGAGGTGCTCCCCAAGGCTCACATTTGCGTTCACAGATATTATTAAGTTTGAAGACAACGTCATCAAAACTTCCTACCGAGTCAAAGAACTCGTACTCCACGTTTCCAAAACGGACACCTTCCAGCCAGTTCCCAATGTCTACCTTCAAACGCACCCACTAGAACAGACGTAACCTGAGCGTCCGCAGCAGGGCACCTCTGTGTGACCTGAAAGCTACGCAGATGCTCCTGGACAGGCTGGGCAGCCCCCGCCTACTGTCAACCAGTGGCTGAACATACTCTGCCAGGGAAGCAATGATGTGGACGCTGTAGGTTCATTCACCTCTCCCCACTCTGGCGCTGTCCTTGTTATCCTGCCCTACCACTGGCCTTTAGGAATAACCACAGCCAGGTGCAGTGGCTCACACCTGTAATCTCAGCACTTTGGGAGGCTCAGGCAGGTGGATCACTTGAGGTCAGGAGTTTGAGACCAGCTTGGGCAACATGGTGAAACCTCATCTCTACTAAAACAAAAAATTAGCCAGGTGTGGTGGTGCACACCTATAATCCCAGCTACTTGGGAGGCTGAGGCAGGAGAATCACTTGAACTCGGAGGTTGCAGTGAGCTGAGATTGTGCCACAGCACTCCAGCCTGGGGGACAGAGGAAGGCTCTTAAAAATAAAATAAAATAAAATAACTACAGTGGAAATCTACCATCACTTCCTCCTGTGCCCATACCTCCTTCTCTCAACCTACAAAGCACAGAAGTGCAGGGACCCCATCGTCCTGGGGCAGCCAGTGCTAACATCTCCTAACGCTTTGGGCAAGAGTTGAAGGAGGCTGGGAGATGTGGCTGTGGGTGATGGCTGGGGTCAAGACTTCATAGAATCCAAGCTGAGCACATCTGGGGCCTGGAGGTATCACTGGCATAAACCTTCAGGGAGCTTTCTTAGTCTGAGTTGGCTCAATGTTTCCCTCTGATTTCCAGGGAAATTATCACATCCTATGACCCGACTACTCCATAAGCAATTCTGTTTCACTGCTTAGAAACAGAGGTTCTCTCCTAAGAAAAAGTTTTAAGGTTTTCAACAACAGGAAACAGACCTGGGGAAAAAGATTTCCCTCTACATCTTCCATCTGTGGTGTAGGAAGGGTATGTAGATGTAGCTTATGTCCTAAGTAAAGGGCAGAGTGAGGCTGGGCTGTGTGTCAAAGGAACTAGGGATTGCTGGTCTCCTAACAATCTTTGTAAGGACTGAGCTGGGGGCTCAGGGCAAAAAAACCCCCCAAAAACCAAAAAAACAAACAAACCGAGAAAGGTTTTCTTGTCATTCTGGGAGATGACAAGAACAGAAGGAGAAATCTGAAGCAATTCAGTGGGAAGGAAAGTGACATCCCAGGGCCACCACCCAGCTGAAGTCCTTTGTCATGATCTGCTGCATGTAGAAAGCTGCCCCCGTTCTGAGGGAGACACGCAGTCCCTGGGGATCAGTATTTGTGAGTTTCCCAGGCCGCCGACCCATTCCAGGTACATGTTCAGCCTCACACCAGCCCCACAGTGTCCTGCAATGCCAGGTGCCCCCAGTTTCATGAGTGGCTGCTTTGTTCTGAAGCCACAGTTCCCAAGAGCAGGTCATCCTGCTGAGATTCCACAAGCTCAGCACACAGCACGGCCACCTACCGACTGGCCAAGAGCTGGGTCTATTTTAGAACACACCGATGTGTGGAAAACATCTGTCTGGGACTGATACTTGAAGTTCGTGTCCAAAGGTGATGGATCTTTCACACAAACATGTCCGTGGACACTTGTGCAATAAGCAAACCGTGTTCAGATACCTCAGGAATCGAACTCACCTCTTCAGGGAGATCTTTTTCTAAGGGCATCTAATGGAGACATTGAAAAACCCTCATCCAGAGTTTTTAGCCAGGTTAGGAAACGGTCTCCTGCTTCCACAGTGTGCAAAGGAACTGAAAGCCGGGGTTCCCCACTGCTGTGGCATCTTTCCCAAGTAAAGGTATGAGGATGCTGGCACTGCCGGGAGCCTGCAGGAGCGGAGGCGGCCACAGGGAAGGCTGGGGTAGCGGGTGGCCGCTCCACCCGACAGCAACAAATGCTATACCTGCCTCTATCAACTCTTTTTTTTTTTTTTTTTTTTTTTTTTTTAAAGACAGGGTCTTGTTCTGTCGCCCAAGCTGGAGTGCAGTGGCACGATCACAGCTCACTGTGCAGCCCTGACCTCCTGGCTCAAGTGATCCTCCTGACTCAGCCTCCTGAGTAGCTGGGACCACAGGTGTGCTCTACCATGCCTGGCTCTTTTTTTTATTTGTTGTAGAGATGGGGTCTCTCCATGTTGCCCAGGCTGGTCTATCAACTCGGCCCTTGCATGCCTGTCTTGTCCAGGAAGGACCGGTTGGGGAGCTTGCTGGGGAATTCAATTTGGTTGACTAATGCAGGAGCCGTGTGGAGCAGCCCTAGGAGGGCAGTTGAGCCTTCTAGACCCTCCTATCCCACATGGGCAGTCCTCTGACATCGGCCACTATGCCTGAGCATCCCTGTGTCACAGAGGGAGAAGGACAAGGCTGGTAAAGACCCTCGATTCCACCCTCTGGGTTTGATCCTAAAGAAAAAACAATCCTGAGATCCTGTTGAACTACCCCTCCCCACCCCGCCCATAACCACATTGGCCTATAGAATTTAAACTTGACTCAGTTGTTTACTCTTGCTCCAACGTTCCTTGTATGCCAGACCCTCTCCCCAGATCCCTGAATTTAACATGATAAGCAAATGGAAGGAGGCTGCTGGTGGCACCAGGGTCCAGCCTCACAGGGACTGCGAGCAGCACACACATGGACAGAAAACAAATGTTTGTGCTGGAAGGAAGAGAGCCTCGCCACCACAGGCAAGCACTGGTGTTGATGGGCTGCTGCACGGCCCTACCTCATCTCTGTCTGAACCTGCCATATTTAATACAACTGCAGGCCTGGTACTCTCAAGTCCCCACCCCATAATAGAAGTATTAGCTGATTAGAAGCCCATCTCCCCAAAAGCATGCTAGTTTCCTTTTTAGTCCACTAATTACCTGGGCTTCTTAGGTTAGTGGTATACACCAGGAGCTGGTACAGCAACCTCACTATTGATACTCGCTTACATCTTTGTAGAAAACTAAAAATATCTGATGGTTTGGCTGGGATTTTTTCCTGGGCTCTGTGGAAAAGAACGGGCTGTAGGCTGTGCTACACGAGAACAACGCAGGCCCCTGTTCCAGGGGCTCCTGCTCTGGGGCTTTTGCTCTGGGGGCTCCTGCGGAACCTGGGCCCACCTGCCTTTCAGAGAAAAGGTGGATGAGAACCGTGTTCTCAGAAACCAGATAACATTTTCCTCTAGTGTAAGAGAGGGAGTTATTCTGGTCCACTGACAGGTTAGCATCTACTTTTAATGACTTGATACAGGTCTACAGAGGCTGGCATAGGCCCGAATCCCAGAGGAGAGAAAAGGAAGCAGGTTCCCATGTTCAGACAATAGGGTGTTAACAGGGAGAGGCCCCACTACACGCTGTGGTCAGTAATAGAGTCAGGACCAACAATAATGACTCTGAAACTCAAACGCCACCAATCTTGGTAGCTTCCCCAGCACTTCACCACTTATGCCACCACTGCATGTGGCCAAGGACTCTCACAGTCCTTCTGCCATAATACATCCTGGAGATAACCAACGATGTGGGTGTCACAGTGTGGTCTGTGTTTAACTGAGATCATCTGGTTCTACAATCTTTTGAAATTTTCCAGACTGAGATAACGGGGTCACTCTCACGGTGTAGAATTTTGGGACTTGGACTAGCAACACATTTGCACATTCTCAAGTTTCTTATTAAGGAAAATCTGGATTTGGCTCATGGGTGTCCCATTGAATGCCTCTTCTCATTTTGAACCAAGACCACCAGACTAACTCAGCTGGTGTGGGTCAGCATGTCCCCTAACAACTCACAACAGAACAGACTCGTATGCACCTGTCAGAGAATACCCCTGGAAGTCACTACCTCTCCACAATTTTATCCAATGCTTGGCTGTGAAAATGAAACCAGTGAAGGATTACATGGAAGGTCATGCAATCTCACCAGGCTCTAGTGATTCAAATCCATCCTGGATTAAGCCCCTCCCCTAGGGAACTATGTAACTGCATCAAAAATTTCAGTTCCAAGGAGACTAGCATTAACAGGATTGCATCTGAAAATGACATTGCCTCGCCGGGCGCAGTGGCTTAAGCCGGTAATCCCAGCACTTTGTGAGGCCAAGGCAGGTGGATCACGAGGTCAGGAGATCAAGACCATCCTGGCTAACAGAGTGAAACCTCGTCTCTACTGAAAATACAAAAAATTAGCTGGGTGTGCTGGCGGGCACCTGTAGTCCCAGCTACTCTGTAGGCTGAGGCAGGAGAATGGCGTGAACCCGGGAGGTGGAGCTTGCAGTGAGCCGAGATCATGCCACTGCACTGCAGCCCGGGCGACAGAGCGAGACTCCGTCTCACAAAAAAAAAAAAAAAAAAAAAAAAGAAAGAAAGAAAATGACATTGGCTCTTGCTTGTTATACAATTATACAGCAAAGGCCCACTGCGCCCCTCTTCTGTACTCCAATAATATTCACGCATACCTATGAATGAAGGCCAAAGGATGGAATTGGCAAACACTGAGGGACATGACAAGAAAAAGCCTGTGGATAGGAGAATTTTTGAAGAACTGGTTGTGATTCTATATTCAAGAGGTTGGATGAAAAGCAAACAGTCTTTAGGCCTCCTAAGGGAATCTTCTGATACATATCGTTGTTACCACACCTGCCCCTTGGCAAGAAGCAGCAAACATCCCTTCCACTGAGCCTGGGCTCAGCAGTGAGCATAGGTTGACTGGAAATGTATCATTCATCAGCTCTCACTTTTTACTGGTCAGTGAGTCTTACCAAGAATGATATTTTGATTGCACTTCTCTAACTTACATAAAGCAACTGGTTCAACAGTTAGACCTCTGCTCTCTGACAGGGTCCATAGGAGGAGCTAAGCCAGCAACAGGGCAGCCCCGCCGCTGCTGATGGAGCAACTTTGCAGAGAGAACGAGGGAAGACCTGGTGCCTTGCTGTTGTTCTGATGGATGGAAGCTGGGTGTGCAGCGGAGACCTGCAGAACTGGAGACCTAGATGGGGTGGTCCTGGAGAGATGCCAACTTGGTCCCAGGTGGGCCTCATGGAACAGGTATCATTACATCTCTCTGATTTGAGGGCCCCCTGGAGAACCAGTATGACTATATTCCAAAACTAAACTAGTGGGTCACTGAGCACAAAGGAATTTCCTTACTACAATAAAGAATATCTATGTAAGAATCTATCCTTATCTATATCTTGAACCCCACTGAATAGTAATGCATGGGAGGTACTCTCAGTAACAACAGAAACCAGAGATGCTGATGGAACACCTGCTTTGCTGCGTGGTTCTGAAAGGTGTAGCTACTGCTAAAAGATAAGGAGACAAGGGCAACTCAGGCCAGCAAGTGAATTCGGCATCAAGGTTACTATGTGCTACCTACCATATTAGGAAAAGCTATTCTTTCTGAAGGTAAATGTTCTTGAGAGGGCAGAGAAAAGGCCAGATGAGACAAACTAATACAACCTTTCTGGGAATTTGACAACATACACCAAAACCATGAAAGCACACGCAACTCTTCAACACAGGAAGCCGACTGCTAGGAATTTATCCTAGGCAAGGCAAACGGACAAGGGGACAGAGAGATAAACAGAGGAATGCTGGTTAGAGTTCTTTATGATAGTGAAAAACTGAAACTAAATTTATTTGAGAAGGTTCATTTTTCAGATACCGTGGGATCAATGAAGGCATATCCACACAGTGGAATATTACATAATCATTAAAAATGGTGGTATACAAGTACATTTCTTGACATGAAAATATCTACCGTTAGTGAGGAAGGCAGGCTGTGGGCAGTGTATACACAATGGCCACGTGTTTGTGGAAGGAAAAGGCATATATACATAGAAAGAGCTGGGGGTATGCACCCTAAAATGTTAAGTCAGGTTCCCTAGGTGGTATTTTAGGAATAATATTAATTTTCTTCAATATGCTTTTTCTAACTTCTCATCAATAACTGTGTCATTTTATAAAGCATTTCCAATTTTTAAAAATTAATAGCTTAGCTGGGTGTCATGGCTCATGACTGTAATCCTAGCACATTGGGAAGGCGAGGTTAGGCAGATTGCTTGAGGCCAAGAATTCAAAACTAGCCTGGGCAACATAGGGAGACCCAATCTCTACCAAAAACTACAAAAAATACTGCTGCTGCTGCTACTATTACCACTAGCCTGACACAGTGATAGAAAGTTGTCCTTTGTATCTGTGGATTCTGAATGTGCAGATTCAATCAATTGTGGATTAAAAATATTCAAAAGACGGCCAGGCGTGGTGGCTCATACCTGTAATCCCAGCATTTTGGGAGGCCGACACAGGCAGATTTCTTGAGGTCAGGAGTTCGAGACCAGCCTGGCCAACGTGGTGAAACCACGCCTCTACTAAAAGTACAAAAAAATTTAGCTGGGTGTGGTGGCAGGCACCTGCAATTCCAGCTATTTGGGAGGCCGAGGCAGGAGAATCGCTTGAATCCAGGAGAGAGAGGTTGCAGTGAGCCAGGATCACACCACTGCACTCCAGCCTGGGAGACACAGCGAGATTCCTCTCCAAAAAAAAAGAAAGAAAAAAAAATCAAAGGAAAAAAAAAAAAACTGAAAAATAACTAATACAACAGTGAAAAATTATACAAATAAAAAACAGTATAGCAACTATTTACAGATAATTTACATTCTATTACATATTATAAGTAATCTAGAGATGACTTAAAAGTATAGAGGAGGATGCACTCAGGTTATACGCAGATACTACGCTATTTTATACAAGGGACTCGAGCATCATGGATTTTGGTACCCGAGGCAAATCCCAGAATCCATTCCCCATAGATACTGAGGGACAATGGAATAGAAGGACTGACTTCCACCGTATATTCTAATCTACACATTTCTCTACATTAAGTAAGAGTTATGGAATGTATTGCTATGAAACTAGAATTAACATCCCAACTTTAAATTTTATCAAGGGTAGAATGTCTGCATTTTTTGTATTTTATCAATGGGTAGAATGTCTGCATTTCTTCCCCAAGAATAAAGTTAATTTTGTTTATAAATCTATCTTACACACCACCAGTATAACAAACTTATATATAACACAAACTTACATATAACACAAAGAGAAAAGTTTCTTTTGCCTAATGAACTGGAATGTGTTATCTGACAGTAAAAGCTGAGTCATGAATTGCACTTAACTTCTGATTTTTGTTCACAGCTTTTCAAAGCTAAATCCTGGGTTCAATTGTGATTGTTTCCTTCATTCTCGATTTTCAGATACATCACTCTTCTCTCCTTTCTCTTTTCTTCTTGCCCCTGTCTTTTTACTCTCATCTAAAATTTTACTTCATCTGTGCCTTTTATTGTAATTCTTTGTAGAATTGGAAAGCCACAGATTGACTGGCAGGGAGGGGAAGAGAGAGAAAGACATATGGTCTAGTGGAGTGTGAGGGACAGTGTTATTTATCTCACAGTTGAGCAGGAGACCAAATACGAACTTTCACTTCAAACAGAGACAAGAGGCTGGGCTGCTGGTAGGTCCCCCTTCCCTACGGTGTTTAGTTGAGGTCTGCAGCTGTTAATTGCTCCGAGGGGGCCATACTCACATGTAAACTGGGGTGATAGGTCAGCACGCCATTGTCACACAGGGTGACATATTTCTTTTTCCACTCTTTATTCAACGATTTGCCACTTCGCTTCAACAGCATGCCCTGCAAGGGAAAAAGAGCCAAACAGAAAGTCTAACGTAAATAAAAAAAAAAAGAAAACCAGGTACACAGGCAACGCATACGTTCAAAACACTTGTGTGTGTGTGGGACTTCACTCTGATGCTGGCGAATGCTAAAAGATGTGCCATTAGTTCAACAAATACAACACGAACACAGGGAGGTGTGCTACACTTACATCTTTTGGATAATTAACTGCTAAACACACAGGAAACACCTAAAGGTATAATGTTTTAAAGAAAGAAACCTCAGGCTGGGCACAGTGTAGGGATCATTTGAGCCCAGGAGTTCGAGACCAGCCTGGGCAAGATGCTGACACCCCCATCTCTAAACAAATAATTAATTAATAAATAAATAAAATTAGCTGGGCATGGTGGTGAGCTTCTGTAATCCCAGTTACTTGGGGGGCTGAGGTGGGAGGATCCCTTGAGCCCAGGAGGTTGAGGTGGCAGTGAGCTATGATTGTACCACCGTACTCCAGCCTGAGTGACAAAGCGAGACCTTGTGAAAGAAAGAGAGAGGGGAGAGGAGAGACAGAGAGGAAAAGAAAGAACAAACTAAAAAAACTGCATTGGCCGGGCGTGGTGGCTCAAGTCTGTAATCCCAGCACTTTGGGAGGCCAAGACGGGCGGATCCCGAGGTCAGGAAATTGAGACCATCCTGGCTAACACGGTGAAACCCCGTCTCTACTGAAAAATACGAAAAACTAGCCGGGCGAGGGGCGGGTGCCTGTAGTCCCAGCTACTCGGGAGGCTGAGGCAGGAGAATGGTGTAAACCCGGGAGGCGGAGCTTACAGTGAGCCGAGATCGCACCACTGCCCTCCAGCCTGGGCGACAAAGCGAGACTCCGTCTCAAAAAACAAAACAAAACAAAATTAAAACTGCATTAACTGAGCTGGGCACAGTGGCTCACGCCTGTAATCCCAGCACTCTGGGAGGCTGAGGCGGGCAGATCACCTGAGGTCAGGAGTTTGAGACCAGCCTGGCTAACCATGGCCAACACTGGCGAAACACTGTCTCTACTAAAAATACAAAAATTAGCTGGGCGTAGTGGTGGGCACCTATAATCTCAGCTACTCGGGGAGGCTGAGGCAGGAGAATTGCTTGAACGCAGGAGGCAGAGGTTGCAGTGAGCTGACATCCCGCCACGGCACTCCAGCCTGGGCTCTAGCAGGAGACTCTGCCAAAAAACAAACAAACAAACACAAACAAACCAACCAACCAAACAACCAACCAACCAGCGGGCTCGGAGCGGGATGGCACTGATTGTTTTAAGAAAATGGCAGACAGCCGGGCGCGGTGGCTCAAGCCTGTAATCCCAGCACTTTGGGAGGCTGAGACGGGTGGATCACAAGGTTAGGAGATCAAGACCACCCTGGCTAACATGGTGAAACCCCGTCTCTACTAAAAAATACAAAAAAACTAGCCGGGCGAGGTGGCGGGCACCTGTAGTCCCAGCTACTCGGGAGGCTGAGGCAGGAGAATGGTGTAAACCCGGGAGGCGGAGCTTGCAGTGAGCCGAGATCGCACCACTGCACTCCAGCCTGGGTGACAGAGCGACAGAGCGACAGAGCAAGACTCCGTCTCAAAAAAAAAAAAAAAAAAAAGAAAATGGCAGACAAACCAGACATGGGGGAATCGCCAGCTTTGATGCCGCCAAGCTGAAGAAAACAGAGACGCAGGAGAAGAACACCCTGCCGACCAGAGACCATTGGGCAGAAGCGGAGTGAAATTTCCTAAGAGCCTGGAGGATTTCCTGCCCTCGTCATCCCTGAGACCCCAGTCGTGGTGTGGAGGAAGAGCCACCTGCAAGATGGACACAAGCCACAAGCCGCACTGTGAACCTGGGCACCCCGCACCGATGCCACCGGCCTGTGGGTCTCTGAAGGAACCACTCCCAATCGGACTGCCAAATTCTCTGGTTGGCTCTGGGACATTATAGAAAATTATTTCTATGAATAATGAAAATAAAACACACCTCGTGGCCAAAAAAACACCAAAAAACAAAACAAAACAAAACTCACAAAAAACCCCAGAAAAACCCAAACTGCATTAACTGTATTCTCACCTTAGATTTGTAAAGAAGAATTTTTTTTACAGTTTCCTTCATTTCAGATTTTTTATTAAAACCAAAATTCCACTGGCAAATTTCAGTAACAATATTTAATAGATGAATCCCATGTAATTGACTCTAATTCACTTTTAATGAAATCATATTAGGCCTTCTTGAAAACCACTCAGAATCTGAAACCAACACATTTTTGAAGCCATGTTTAATCCAGTTTTCTTAAACGGTTGCTGAGAATTTCTTCTTGTTTTAACACCAATTCCCAGCAAGCCTTGCTCTATCTTTACAGGTTTCCCTTTGCTAAGGAAGCCGATGGCCAACACTGAGCCTGGGCAGGCCCAGCGCCTTGAGCTGGGGTTCTCTCCTCAGCCCGGGCTCCGTGCCTGTCCAGCTCAGTCCCTTTCAACGACAGCGTTCACTTCGGGAGTCTCTGCCTCTGTCTTCCTCCCTTCTCATCTTACTCTGCTCCATGTTAACCAAGAAAACTGAATCTCTTTACTTCCTCTTCCGCTATCCTTTTATAAACTTATGTAACCTTACAGGACTGAGAAAGCGTAAGACTCAGGCTAATTCACCTGGACTGAGGCAGAAGGAAAGTTATGAGTTTTGAAATACAAGAAGACGCTTTGAGAAAGCCGAGATGCCCCACGAGTCACCTCCGGAACTTTTCCCAGGCTCCACTGACCTCCTAAACTCTGCTATCTTTCAAGAATCACAACATGAGAATGAATTAAGTACTATTATGGGATATAATTGAGTTCAAGTTCCAATTAATTACCAATACTGCGACATTACTGTTTTTTATTTACTAAATCGTAACCAAGTTTTGCGAACATAATGAAGTACGGGCCAGCTTGGGGCTCCAACCACCACTAGACATTGTTGCTTAAGGGAAAACATCTGAGTTTGAAACGACTTTGGAAGATGATTTCTTTGCAAGTTCTTACTCACAGAAACGTGGCAAAATGTGGCATACCTTGATTTCTTGGAATCTAAATCACTATAAACCAAATACGGAACTGAGACCAATCAACTGAACGAACCAAGTCCATAGGAAAATGCTAACTAAGTTGCAAACCACGACAATAAGAGCTTCCTCGCATGCAGGAATTAGAGGAGAGGGGCAGTCACCACTAGTGACGCAGTAATAAATAAGCGATTGCTTCAACTCATGAGAGACCCCTCTCCAGTGGGATTCCCGAGGATTTTAAAACTTAGCATAACAAAGCCTCACACAAGGTCCTTTTTTTTTTTTTTGAGACGAAGTCTCCCTCTGCCGCCCAGGCTGGAGTGCAGTGGTGCGATCTCGGCTCACTGCAACCTCCGCCTCCCAGGTTCAAGTGATGCTCCTGCCTCAGCCTCCCAAATAGCTGGGATTACAGACACGTGCCACCATGCCCGGCTAAATTTTTTTCTTTTTTTCTTTTTTTTGTATTTTTAGTAGAAACGGGGTTTCACCATGTTAGCCAGGCTGATCTCGAACTCTTGACCTCAGGTGATCCACCTGCCTCAGCCTCCCAAAGTGCTGGGATTACAGGCGTGAGCCACTGCACCCGGCCCTCAGTCAAGTTCTCCAATGGGCTCCCATTTTTCCATCATTCATTTCAGATGGAATTCAAACAATGACAAGTCTCTGGTGTCACCAGAAGATGACAGATGCTCCCGGCTTCATTCAGAAAGCTTCGTCCCTTCCCACTCAGACAAACGCTGGCCACGGCGCACGCCCCTGGGGCTCCATGCGGATGGACTTGCACCACTCTTCTGGCTGGCGTGTGGGGGGTGCTTTCGCGAGCAAATCATATCCTCAAAATTGTTCTACCGCAGTGAAGGCTACGAGGACTTACTTGTTAAGGAAAAAAGGGGAAACAGTCTAATCGGGAGGCATGTGAAGACATGATTTCATAGCTTTCTGAAGAACTAAACTAGGCTAAATTAAAACTTTTTTTTTTAATTAAAAAAAAAAAAAAGGCTGGAGTGCAGTGATGCCATCATAGCTTCTTGTGGCCTTGAACTCCTGGGCTCAAGTGATCCTCCCTCCTTCCTCCTGAGTAGCTTGGGATTACAGGCGTGTGCCATCCTGTTTGGCTAATTTTTTTTATTTTTGTTTTTTGTGAAGATATGGTCTCGCTGTATTGCCCAGGTTGGAGTGCAGTACACTGATGCAATTACAGCTCACTGCAACCTTGAACTTTCTGGCTCAAGCAATCCTCCGGCCCCAGTCTCCTCCGAGTAGCTAGGACTACACATACGTGCCACCATGTCTGTCTAATTTTTTATTTTACTTTTTGTAGAGACAGGGTCTCACCATCTTGCCCAGGCTGGTCTCAAACTCCTGGGCTCAAGCAATCCTCCCACCTTGGCTTCCCAAAGGTGCTGGGGTAACAGCGAAGTGAGCCACTGTGCTGCCTCGCTTAGGTCTTCAGAAAGTGCTGGATGACAGGGAGTGAGCCACTGCACCTGGCCTAGGCTGATTTTCTTTTGATCCTAGGAAAACTCTTAATAAACTTAAGAGCTTATTAAATAAATAAACTTAACTTAAACTCTACGTCTTGCCAGGGAGGATAATCTTGGATTACAGGCACTGTTCAAATGCTGCGTTAAGTCGGCAGGACTACGGAATACCCTGGCCTCTTAGGAGTCATATTTCTGCCTTCCAGCCTCGGCCCCAGTTGGGTTTATTATATGACCCCCCCACCAAGAACTGCTGTGGAGACGAAGAGCCACTTAGCTGCCCGGCTTGTCACGTCATGGCTGTGGTCCAGCTGGGCTGGGGCAGGTGCGCTTTTCTTTCAGTGGCTGGAGCACTACCCCACGCTCAGCCTGGCTGTGCAGTCGTGTCCCCTGACTCTCCTGCTCCCCAAAGGAACAGGTCAGGGGCAGCAAAGTTATGGAAGCCATGGCTCCCTGAAAGCCAGGACTCTGAGTTACACAGGGCAAGTGTCTTGTTAGCTAATGGAACGTGGCAGGGCCAGCCCTCCTGCCCGCTTCACTCCTGCCAGGACACTGGGCTGCCGGGCTGCCAAAGTCTCCCGTTCCTACTCATGGGCGGTGACCTGCTCCCCACACAGAACCACTGGGTGTTCCAGCCACTGCCCAGCCCAGCACTTTTGGTTTTGAACCTCAGCTTCCACTTCCAAAGCACAAACACCAAGGGGCGGCTGCTCAGGATCCTTCTGGCAGGCACCTCTGTCACCTGAGTCCCTTGTAGGGAGAGAAGTGAGACTTCATGACAACTCGCATTTTATCTTCCCGCTGCACCCCACAGTTTACAGAGGGTATTCCCAATTCCCAAGACATTCTGATTCAGTCAAGGACCATGAGCAGACAGGGGCTCCGCTACACTCCCAAATTCCCACGGAAACAAAACGTGAGCTCGGAGTGAGAGCAGATGAGCAAATATTTCCCTTAACTGAGAGTGCACATGGCTCCAGAGGAAGCAGCTTCTGTTTGCTAAATCCAGGAGCAGCCTGAGAAGGCCTCCACTCTGAGTGTCTTCAAGGAAAGGAGAACAGGACAAGAAATCTTTTTATTATTATTATTATACTTTAAGTTCTATGGTACATGTGCACAATGTGAATGTGCCAGTTTGTTACAATAGGTTATACCATGTGGCCATGTTTGCTCGTGCGGCACCCATTAACTTCGTCATTTACATTAGCGTTAATGTCCTCCTAAAATGCTATCCCCCCACTACCCCCTCCCCCCACAATAGGACCCGCTGTGTGATGCTCCCCTTACCTGTGTCCAAGTTGATCTCATTTGTCCAACTTTCCCACCTATGAGTGAGAACATGTGGTGTTTGGTTTTCTGTTCTTGCGATAGTTTGCTGAGAATAATGGTTTCCAGAAATGAACGAAGCCTCCAAGAAGTATGGGATTATGTGAAAAGACCAAATCTACATCTGATTGGTGTGCCTGAAAGTGATGGGGAAATGGAACCAAGTTGGAAAACACTCTGCAGGATATCATCCAGGAGAACTTCCCCAACCTAGTAAGGCAGGCCAACATCCAAATTCAGAAAATACAGAGAACGCCACAAAGATACTCCTCAAGAAGAGCAACTCCAAGACACATAATTGTCAGATTCACCAAAGTTGAAATGAAGGAAAAAATGTTAAGGGCAGCCAGAGGACAAGAAATCTTAACCCGACTAGCAAATTCTAGGAACAGGGTGCCCAGGGCTGCTGGAAACTGGAGGTCAGACCTGCTTGGCAAGGAGGCGTACTTTAGCCCAGAACATGACAGGGCCACATGCCGCCACCACCAGGCCCCTGGGGTTGTGCAACACAGTGACCCTGCAGGGCTGGAGGGCCCCATGTGTCCAGATATGCTGATTATCGAAGAGAAGTAGAAACATCGGACTTGTGTGTGATGGTTTCTTATGTTAAAATACTGGCCACAGGTACACATTTTTGCACTGAACACAGGTTACACCGAACCTGCTGCAGGCCAGCTGCACATGCGCACGGTGTTTGTGACTTTTGGCCAAGAGTCACTGGGGTTGGATGGAGCCCCCCTGGCCTCCCATGGATCTAAGGATCCAGCAGTCACAGCACCCATACTCTCCATCTGACATGGGGAGCGTGGCCTGAGGGGCAGCGGTGTGCAGAGGCCACGCTATCGGGTTTCCGCGGGCACCGTGGGCCCTTCTCTCAAACCAGCGGGCTACCCTCAGCCCCACTTCCTGCCTGGCCCTGGAGGTGCCTGAATGTCTGGGCCCTGCCATAGGTTAGCAGGGTGGAGGAAGGAAGGGGTTATCTGATTTGCATTAGGAAAGATTCCCCTGGTGAGGAGTTGGCAAGACGGAAGCGCTTTCCGGCTCAAAGTGTGGCCCACTTTGGAGCAGCGGTTGGGTCTACTCGAGAGGGGAGGAATCAATCCGAATGTAACAAGATCCCCAGATGGTCTGAGCAAATTTGAGACACGTTGGAAGAATTTTTAAAATTTTGAGTGTATTTTAATCACTATCTAAAAAGTGATCCAAAACCACCACTGGATTCCACCACCCGAGTTGGCATCTCTCACTTCCTGGGTCACGAGTTGCGCTAAGGGGGAGAGCACCGAGGGAGACGCAACATGTAAATCACTCACTCCGAGAACAAGTCAACCCCCGGGGAAGGCACCGCATGCTGTACACAAAACGATTTCTCAGTATGAAAGCAGGAAAGGAAGAGGCTGGTGTCACCACGTGATACAGTCACGAGGCAGCTGAAACCAAAGGAGCCTGCACTGCAACCGTCATCCCTAACCCCTGGCACGGAAGGCTGTCATTTTGTTTCAGCAAAACATCATCATCCTTATCATTAAATGCACAATAAATTAATGCTATTAATTTAAAATTTTAATAAATATAACTTTTATATTTATTTAAAAGCTATAAAGACAAGGAGCTAAATCTTAGTTTTCTGCTTGTACCTAACTGCGTAATTATTATCAAAACAATTAAATAAATGTTGAAGGATTCATGAGATTTTTGTTCTTTGAAAAGGCTCTGGCTGGGCGCGGTAGCTCACGCCTGTAATTCCAGCAATTTGGGAGGCCGAGGTAGGTGGATCACGAGGTCAGGAGTTCAAGACCAGCCTGACCAACACAGTGAAACCCCATCTCTACTAAAAATACAAAAATTAGCCGGGCATGGTGACACATGCCTGTAATCCCAGCTACTTGGGAGGCTGAGGTAGAAGAATTGCTTGAACCCGGGAGGCGGAGGTTGCAGTGAGCCAAGATTGCGCCATTGCACTCCAGAATGGGCAACAAGAGTGAAACTCTGTCTTAAAACAAAACAAAACAAAACAAAACAAAAGTTCCACACCATTCAAATGTGGGAAAGACTGGTCTAGAATGGCAGTGATGATCAGGGATATTTCTGGGGGCAAGGGAGGAGAAGGTTAGGCAGGCAAGGAGAACGCAGGTGCGAGAAACACGCTGGAGGTAAAATCGGGACAAGGCACTGGGTGGGGTGGGGCGGGGCCAGCACAGACAAAGTCAGGCTTTAGTTGTTGTGGCCCAGTGGGGTCATTCACTGAGCCAGAGAGTACAGGAGCTGGTGACCAGGAGGGAAAAGAAGACTTTGGTATCAGCCACACAGCACTGGAGGGGCTGGTGACCCAGGTAGGCAAGGCGGCCAGGCCAGCCGTTGAGGTTCCACGTTCAAGGAGGAAGTCTGGGAGATGGAGGGTGGCTGGGGAGGAGCCAAGAGATACAGGAAGAAGCCTAGGGAGTGAACATGGTCACACTTAAGGTTTAGCATGCAAGGGCCGGGTTACAATCTGCTTAGCCAATACAGAATCAGAATCCCATTTTGAAGAATTATTATCTAAGGGTCAGCAAAATTTTCCTGAGAATCTTTAAGATCATGATGTAATCATTTAATAGGTTGACTAGTTCATTCTCCTTTAAAAATAAATTATTTTAAATATTTCTGAAAGTACATAAATTGATAGTAAAAAGCATCATGTTCACCTTAGGAAAACAACAGATAGAATATTTGCAGTTTCAAATGAGGAAGCTAGAGAATAATGAAGTAAATAAAGAGAAAGCAACGCCCACCTCTATTGGAGATGATGAAATTATCTGCAGGTGAGGCCCTTCCCCTAGAAACAAGTTATCTAATTACAGCGAGGAGACCCTGGTCATGGGTCTGACACAGAACAACTACTTTTTGAGGAAATCAGCATTTGTTCCATTATATGGTCAAACTTAACTCTCATTAAATGAATCCATGTTAAATATAAACAAACAATGCATCGAGGTTTTAAAATGAAATAAAAAGACATTCACCAGTTGAATAAAAATTTGTAAGTCCCTAGTGCAATTACAATGTATTTTGGAAGATGTGTTTGTCTGATCAGTCTAGATAATCAGCCATCAAAATCAGTGCACGTACTGTTTGGCAATGAGAAGTGTAGATATCTGTGCACAACTAACACGAAAGTCTCCAAGTGGCTCCACGTGTTGGTTTCATGGCGCCCCATAAGCAAATGCAGATGGGAAACAAGAGAGCACACACTCCCGGGAAAGCTGGGGAGAGAAGCTCTACTCAACCACAGGCCCGGGCTGCAGGTGGAACCTCAGGAAACGTGCTGGGAATCATGTGTCCAATCGTAGCCTTCGAAGCACAAGTGTTCCAACACACAGTAAGCACATGACTCAAAATCGACCTGGCCCTGAGAAGCACAGCCTTGTGGGTATCACAGACCTGTGCTGAGGTCTCAGCCCCAGCAAACATCAAGTGGGGAAGGCTGGTCCCCTGGGAATCAGATCTCTCAGCAGACAGCACGATGGTGAGCCTTGCACCTCGGTGGGCTTTTATACTAAGATCCCAGGAACCCAAAGTGCTTGTTCATCCCAAGCATTTAAAATACCATTGATTCTATTACAATCGTTGTTAGTCCCAGGAATTCTAAAAGGTGGAAACAAACGATGGGAGTTGCTCTCTAGTTGGCAGATACAGAGACAGGACGGGGCCATGGACCAGTAAGGTTGAAAAGTGACCCCATTTATAAAACAAGGCTGACCTCCTCCTTGCAGCAAGGGCAGATGGGGGAAAGGGGGTGACAGGGCTCTCTCCATCCCAGGACCCCAGGAATACTGCCCCTGGCCTCCAGGGTTCTTCCCCCAAAACTCAGTCTTCCATCAGTTCTAGTTTCTCTTTTCGCCCACGTTTGGGAGCTGTTTCTAGTTTGCCTCCACTTCAAAAGAGGTTACTGCTTATCTAATGGAAATGTGGGGCCATGACACTGACAATTTCTCTGATAAGTGGGTATTTTAGTACCAGTTTTTAAACTCAGCCCATGTCTGCCTTGATCCATGAACATGCGTGCATGCGTGCACGCGCACACACACGCGTGCACATACACACAGAGTACCTTGGTTCTAGGAGTGATGCTGTCTTTGTAATGAGTTCTATACATGAATGCCTTCTCTTTCATATTCAATGTCCAGGTTCTCTTGAAACTTCCAGAGTAGATGAAGGCAAAGCCAGAAACGTGACAGAGTCCTGTCCTGACCCATGGGGATAGGAGCAGCTGATCCAAGTGAGGCCTGCCACAGCATCTTGAGCGCACCCCTGCCCCACCCAAACCCGTCAGATGTTAGCATCTGAGCCTCTTAGCTCCCTGCAAGTGCACTTCGGTTGCTCTGCCTAGGTGAAAGCATCTAGAGTGATGGACAGCAACTATAACCACAGCCCTGGCCCCAAGGAGGCATGAGGGCAGTCATGTCTGAGAAGCTACTGCAGCGCCCCCAGTTAAGCCACCTTCTTTCTACATCACCAGGTAACCTCGGGAGCTCAGCTCAAGAATATGGTTCTGGGTCAGGTGCGGTGGCTTACACCTGTAATCCCAGCACTTTGGGAGGCCGTGGCGGGCAGATCACGAGGTCAGGAGATCGAGAACATCCTAGCCAACATAGTGAAGCTCCGTCTCTACTAAAATGCAAAAAATTAGCCGGGTGTGGTGGCGGGCGCCGGTAGACCCAGCTACTCAGGAGGCTGAGGTAGGGGAATCACTTGAACCCGGGAAGCAGAGGTTGCCGTGGAGCTGAGATCATGCCACTGCATTCCAGCCGGGCAACAAAGCAAGACTCCGTCTCAAACAAAAACAAAAACAGAAACAAAACAAAAAACAAAAAACAGAATGTGGTTCAGGGCTGGGCATGATGGCTCACGCCTGTGACCCCAGCACTTTGGGAGGTGGAGGCGAGGGGACTGTGTAAGTCCAGGAGTTTCAGACCAGCCTGGGCAACAAATTGAAACCCTTGAAAGCCCGTCTCTACAAAAAATACACAAATTAGCCGGGTGTGGTGGTGAGCACCTATAGTCCCAGCTACCCGGGAAGCTGAGGTACAGAACTGTCTGAGCTCAGGAGGTCGAGGCTGCAGTGAGCAGTGACTGCCACTGCACTCCAGCCTGGGTGACAGAATAAGACCTTGTCTCAAAAACAAAACAAAAATGTGGTTCTGGACTGACATCAAGGTCCTTCCACATGGACCGGACAGCTGCACTGGCCTTCCCACAGCCGGGCAGCTTAGGCCTCCAACTTACTACACAGGCTTCAACTTCCTTGAAGGGCCCCAATCCCAGGAAAGCCCAGACTCCCCAGCTGTGGTTTTAACGCCCACAGATCTTTGACATCAGAGAGTCCATGTCTGCACTTACACATGTAAACCTTAAAAAAAAAAAAGGTTTGCCAAAACAATAGGATAAACTACAAAACTCTCTATTGTCTCTCCTTAAATAATTCTAAAAGGCCTTTTCTCAAAAGCACGATTAGACAGCTCTCTGATGAGTGAAGACGTTGGCTGGGGCTTCAGAAGCAGGAGGCAAGATGAGCGTTCGTAATCAGAGGTTCAATTGGACTACAAATGAGCAGACTCGGGAAATAGATTTTGTGGATTAAAACATGCTTTTCTTTCTTGGCTTAAATTAATTCTGAACATTGATTTTTGAAGAGTGTTTGTACCAAGTGGGAATCACAGAATTTCAGCCTAGAGCGGCCCCAGAAGTTAAACCATTCAGCCCTGAATCTGCTACAAAAATGTTTTGCAGTATCCCTAACTGGGGCCCCTCAGTCTCTGCATGAGCACCCTGGAGACAGGGGTCCACAGGTCTCAACAGTGAGAGCTGCCTGGACGATCTCCCTCGGAAAGAGCCAGGGTCCTCTGCCCTCCCAGGGCACGGCTGGTACCTAACGCTAGAGCTGCACTGAGCTGGTGGGGACTTCCACGGACCGTGGAGCCGCCACAAAAGCCCCAGTGAGATGTCTTCTCATATGTGGCAACACAAGCCAAGCCCCTTCTTAGTCCACACTCTTCCCAAAGCAAGTTCCAGTTTGACCATGGGACGCCCCTCTGAATACACTCAGCGTCCCCCACGTGCAGCAGCTAAATGGAAAACAACTGGGGAAGACAGGGAGCCCGTCGCCTTCCTTAGGGAGGAAGTGGTACTAAGGTGGCCTCCACTGGTCTGGGCTGAGCGTGCAGACAGCCTCCCCTAAGCTTCCATCAGTCCGAACTTTCACACTTCCCTACTCTAGGGACCAAGAAGATGGAAAACTCTAAAAATAGTTCATTTGAAACTTTTAGAGGACATGAAGCCATGATCCTACTGGTCAGGAGATGACAGAGGCCGGAAGGCTCTGCCGGAGACGCTCAGGCAGACAGTTCCCGTCAGTGAGTGCCAATGGCCCCTGTGATCCTAAGTTTTTTTGATTCCGCATAACCCAGGGCCAAACGGCATGGTGGCATGTCACCATGCATACTTTGTCCATCTCTCAGATGCCACTTTTGTACATGTGAAAACCACCTCTGCTTAAGATTCTTTCTTGCTGTCCAGCTGTCACAGTGAAGACATCAATTAAAATGCTTTCTTTGACTCCTATGTGGCTTCGGCATTTATTTTAAAAAGTTTTTTTTTTTTTTATTTCTATGCAATATTGGGCTCACTCTGAACCAGACGCTGCTGCTCTAAGTGCCTTGCAACTGTGAACCCACTGAAAGTGCATGACAACCGGGTGGTCATTGATTATCCTCATTTCATGGACAGGAATTGATATGACACCTTTAACAGGGGTCCAAAGAGTGTGAACACCAATCCCTCAACATTCACAACTGCGTATTTCATCAACTGCAGTTTCATCACAATTGACATCCATGACGATCCTCATTTCACGGATAAGGACATTGAAACAGACTGGTTATGGAACTTGCCCCACGTGCACAGCCAGCGTGCTATCTGTTCTCCAAAGACGGCTCCCACTGAACCACACTTCGTGGCACTGGTGCCCCGGTATAAATAAATCCTCCCACACTGACCCTGGGCTGCCCGAGACTCACTTTAGCTAACAGCATCCATGGGAATAACACTATCTCCTTTGGGTTTAATTCTCGAGAAAGCCTCGCAGCACCTGCCTTGGGGAGCTCTGACAGACAAGTCAGCCCTGCTGGGCTCTGTCCACAGACCTCAGCCACAGTGTTCTAACAAATAGTCAAACGATCATTTTCTTAAATCCTGAAGTATCAGGGCAGATCCTTATGCAGCAACAGGTAAGAAAAACAGAATTAGCATCCTGTACTGCTGTAACAAAAATCAAAAACACATGGCAGTGGCTTTGCAACCAGGCAGTTGGCTGAGGCTAGCAGAGATGTAAGAAGCATGAGTGGAAGTTGTGATGACAGTGATGAAAATCCTACCTGAGGATGGAAATGGGGCTGGCAGATCGTGCACCAGCAGGGCAATCAGCAAACCTGCTCCCCCATCAGGGGGATGGGTAGCATAGCAAGAGTGCCTCGTGAGCCTGCACACCTGGCTACCAGATTGCCATGCTGGATGCTGGAAGTGCTCCTGGCTCTGTTAAATACGGGAGGAGAGAGGAGGTCCAGGAAATTTTCCAGCACAATTAGAACAAATATTTCAACTGAAAACCTTGTTGGACTGATCACAAAACAGTTTCTCATTCCCAGCTTCTCCTGACAGCAGAAAACCCTTGAGTAAGAACCGGCGTCGGAACTAAGATCAAATTCTGGGGATACCAGTAGCTGTGATCACAGAATGAGGACCCCTTCAACGGTGTGGCAGTCAGACCCTTTCCATGAGAACTCAAAGATTTGAAGGCAATGCCTCACAGACCCTTCTGATTAGAGATCCATGGATTACAGAGAGAAATCTGTGCATTAGTTTTTGTTTAATGGAACAGATTATGATTTGACACAAAGGATACCCACAAGATTTTTAAAGGAATTATACCACCTTGGATTAAAATGCACAGAGAAAGTTTAGAAAGAAAAGTGGTCTCTGGGCCCTCAACTTTAAGTACAGCAGGAAGCAGGCTGAGAAAGCTGTGTAGTAGCAAACATGGGTCAATTCTTATGGGAGAGGCAGAGCCCAGGGCCAAGGAGGATGCCTCCTGGGGAGAACATACCATTCTTATGCCCAGAGCAGGGTGAATCAGCATCGTGTGCTGGCTGGATTTCAGAATTGTTATGGGCCAGTGACTGCTCCATGTCTCTTGTCCCTCTCCACCTTTTTTTGTTTTGTTTTGAGAAGGAGTTTCGCTCTTGTTGCCCAGGCTAGAGGGCAATGGTGCGACCTCGGCTCACCACAACCTCCGCTTCCTGGGTTCAAGTGATTCTCCTGCCTCAGCCTCCGAAGTAGCTGGGATTACAGGCATGTGCTACCACGCCTGGCTAATTTTGTATTTTTAGTAGAGACAGGGTTTCACCATGTTGGCTAGGCTGGTCTCTAACTCCCGACCTGAGGTGATCCACCCGTCTCAGCCTCCCAAAGTGCTGGGATTACAGCCTCTCCACCTTTTTAGAATAAGGGTATCTGTTGCAGTTCTCCTGTTCCTGAGTCACCCCTGCACAGTGTGTGAGATAACTTGTCTCCTGGGTACCCTGGTCTTCCGATGGGGAGGACCATATCCAAGGAGACTCATCCACATGTGTACCTGGTGTAGATGACAAGGCCATGACCTTCGAGCCTGGGCCGGACGCCATAATGGCTTGAGTACTACTTTGGGTAGCTGGGGACAGGCTGTGGGTACTTTGCATGAAGGAGGGTAGAGTGAAGTAGATAGTGTCCAAAGATGGCACACAAAAACCAGTCCCCTCATCCCCCGTGGTGCTCATACCCTGTGTGATCACTCTGCCCTCTGACTCAATTGAACCAACAGAATGTGGTGGAAATTATGCTGTGCCACTTCTGGCCAAAGCCTGAAGAAGGCCTGGAAGCTCCTGCTTTTATGCCCCTGGGAAGCCTGAGCAGCCTTGTGAAGAGGTCAAACTATCCTACCAGGGAGACCAAGGAAAGAGGAGACATCCTGAGACTGCTCGAGGAAGAACTGGGGTCTCAGACAGATGACTGCCCATGACTTTTCCATGTTAGCCCCCAGCCAGCTGAGCCACTTCTGCTGAGGCACCCGATACATTAGTAAAGAAATGATCTTGGACGCTGTGGCCCTAAGAAGTACATTGTGGAGCATGGACAAACTGTCCCCAATATGCCCTGCCCAAACTCCTGGCCCACAGAATGATAAACAATAAGGTGGCACTGTTTTTAAAAATTATTTTTTATTTTTGAGATGGAGTCTCGCTCTGTTGCCCAGGCTGGAGTGCAGTGGCGCGATCTTGGCTCACTGCAACCTCCACTTTCTGGGTTCAAGTGTTTCTCCTACCTCACTCGGCCTCCTGAGTAGCTGGAATTCTAGGCACCCGCCACCACGTCTGGTTTTTTTTTTTTTTTTTTTTTTTTTTTTTTTTGGTACTCTTTAGTAGAGATGCGGTTTCATCATGTTAGCCAGGTTGGTCTCAATCTCCTGACCTAGTGATCCACCTGCCTTGGCCTCCCAAAGTGCTGGGATTACAGGTGTGAACCACCACACCTGGCCAAAATGGCACTGTTTTAAGCCACTATAATTCGGGCTCATCACCCAGCAATAGATAACCCAAATGGCAGTAAGGGGCAGAAACAGGGGCAAGATTCGAGGTACAAACCAAGGGTTTGTACTTGTTACCCCCTGCTTTGCTGCTTCCGTGCGAACCATTTCATCTACGAGACAAATTTTAACTTGTTTGTATAGCAAGAAATTTTAAGTGTTTTGTGACATCGCAAATTATTCTTCTTATCTTACTTGGAAATGGCAAATGTTGGTCTAATTCCTACCACCTAATTTACTGACATATCAGAAAGACTGATTTTAATGATCTACAACCAAAATATTAGGATTCCAGGCAGGCACATTTTGCTTTCTGCCCAAGGAACCTTTTCTGCAGTGGAGCAAAGAGTAGAATTGTCTTTCGGCTGCAATCTCTTTATTCGTCATGTGTATTCTTTGTCTAGTCCCAAGAGGTCATTGAAAGCCAAAAGCAATGTTAAGTGTACAAGCTTTAAATAACTTACAAAGTTAATGTAATGAATGGAAGTGCTATCTGAAATCCATCACTCAGTGTTTGCTGCAGCCCCAAGCTGTGATAAAACACCACTCATAAATTTATATTAAAACTCTGCTCGATAGCAATTATTTACCAACAAAGATTTATTGACTGCATTAGAGACTGGGGGTCTTAACCAGGCAAATCAGTCTTTGTTTTGAGTCTCAGGGACCAAATGGTGCTGGCCTCTGCTCGCACAGAGATCGTCGTTACACAGAGGGAACATTTCATGGCTAAGCTCCTACGTGGTGATGGAGCAACAGTCTCAACGCAGGCGGCTCCAAGTCGAGATCAGATTATCAACAGACACGTCCACAACCACTCGCCTTTGCTCTGTGGGCAGCATTCTTTGTCGGCTTTAACAGACACCGGGAGGCCGCACACGCATTTGATTGAATGTAAAGGACAGTGCCCGTGTGATTTCGCAGCGAGGTCCAATGAATCCTCTTGCTGCTGCAGGAGCACCAATAGTTTCCCAATTACCAAGTTAAAAAAAAAAAGTTTTCCTGGCTTAAAACATCCACGCAAGTTCAAAATGTTTGTTTCTACTTCTAAAAAAAAAAAAAGTGATGTTTGAGTACTTCTGTGGTTTTACAGTGAATACTGTTAATCGCTCATTTAGTACTTTATGATTTGCATTCATTACACTTTGGAACAGGTTCTTGTTAAAGGTTTCTATGAAGTTCTAAAATGGCTTAGAGAAAAGCTGGTACCTTTAACTGAGATCCAAAGAGTGTGAGTACCAATCACTCAATTTTCACATTTGTGTTTAATAATTTTATTCTAATTATTCTAATTAAGATTTTTTTCTGTATAACATGTATTAAAATTGTGGCTGAGAGGAACCAAACTGACCTCAATAAAACTAGAGAAACACATTTGGGTGGGTGGTAGGTGGACGGAATGTCATCATTGGAAACTGGAGAAGCATACGGGTCATACAAGCTGTGACCTATTCTTCCCTCATGGCACCAGCTCCATGTGGAAAATGGTCCATCCAGGTGATGCCCCTGCTGAGGCTCCCGACATCCCACTCTTCCGTGACGAACACTTACTCATCTTGATTCTGTCCTCTCATTATGCTAAGCTATACTCTGCAGATAACACCTAGCTAGAAATAGGCCTGGACCCATAAGAGTGAAAATCCATGGCCCGGTGTGCTTGGTTTGGGGGTCACCTCCCTCACTTGCACTCACGATTAGGCTGGTGCGTGCGTGCGCGCGCGCACACACACATACACACACACACACACACACACAGACAACTACAGCACCAGCATAAGGTGTACAATCCCGAGTGGCCAGAGCCTTCCCACCTAACAGGAACTTTCACAGCCTGTGCACCCTCATCCAGACTATTAGCACTGGGGATCCTAAGGGACTGGGGCCGGCAACCTCCCACATGTTGGCCAAATCTGATCTTCTGCCTCTTTCTGTAAATAAAGTTTTATCGGAACACAGTCAAGTTCATTCGTTGGAATGGGTGCATCTGCCCTGAACTGGCAGAGGTAGGTAGCTCAGGAGAAACCACAGGACCCATGAAGCCTAACGTATTCCTCTCTAGCCTTTTACAGAAGACTGCTGATTCCTGCTACAGGACAGGAAACCATGCAGACCCAACCAGAGGCCATCACCTTTCATGTAAATTGAGAAATTCAATTCTTTCTCTCCGATATGTCCTTCTTGCATCCTCCCCCTTACTCCGGCCATCCTCGTGAGCACCCCTTTAGCCTCCCACGCTGAGCTGCAGGGTCACAGGCTCTGCATAAGCAAACACCCCCCCGCAATGCTCATCCATTAGACGACGACTATTATGGGCTGCATTGTGCTCCACTCCCTAATTCAGATATTGAGATCCTAATGCCCAGCACTCACAATGTGACTCTATTTGGAGTCAGGGCCTTTACAGAGCAAATCATGTTAAAATAAGGCTGTTAGGATGGGCCCTAATCCAATATGACTGTTGTCCTTATTAGAAAAGATCAGGACACAGATACTCACAGAGAAAGACCACATGAAGACACAGGGAGAAGATGGCTGTCTGCAAGCCAAGGAGAGAAGCTTCGGGAGAAGCCAGTCCCGCTGGTGCCTTGATCTAAGACTTCCAAGCCTCCAGAACTGGGAGACAAACGTTTGCTGTTTAAGACAAAGTCTGTCGTCTTCTGTTACGGCAGTTCGAGCTGACTCACATACAGGTGCGTGAACAGGACGTGCACTGCTCTAGGACAGAGAAATGCTGTCCTCCCTTTCCCCCTCCCACACCGACGGCACCCGGCATGGGAGATGGTCCAACGCTGACCTCACCAGTCTCACCAAATACGCCCCACAGGCCCTGGTGTCACACTGGGGACTTCAGCTGTCTCTTCCCCACTTGCTGGAGTCTCAATTCCCATTCCGTACTGGACACACTTCCCCAAGCATCTATCAGGCACCTCAAGTCCAACACACCCCAATCACACACACGGATTGTCTCCCCAGTGGGTTAGGAATTCTGGGGAGTGAGGACTGTCTGAGGCGGCTCTGGCTCCCAGATTCCCACATCAGTAGCTGGCACCCGGCTCAACCTGCAAGAATAATCACGCCAAGTTATAGGTACTCCTAGTCTCAGAAAATAAAATAAAAAAATATCAAAGCAATCCATCAAAAACCTAAAACCAAAAATAAAGAAGCGCACAGGGTGTCACATGCTGCCGCTTAATTAAAACAGCATCAAGTCAATCTGGATGAGTGACGCACATACTGTAGGAAGTAGGATTTAACAGAAAAAACCAAGGGTGGCAAAAATGACCAGACCACAGATACACATATATGGATCAAGGCAGCTTTCATTCAAGCTGCAGAAAATGCCGCTAAGTGGAAGAAGTAAATCAATAACATAGAAATCATTCGTTGGGTGCAAAACACATCCCAATTAACTGGCTCTCCTCAGTCCTCCACAAATGGAAAACTTCTGGCAAATTCACATCCACGATGCTGGGAGGTAAATTTTGGTAAAAGGAGATGACTAGAAAATCTGACCAGCAGACACAAGCTTTGCCACTACTAAATCTTTTTAACTTTCTATCCAGTTTAAAGTGTTTCCATAGGAACAGCAGGAATCCCCCCTTAACCGAGCTTTTTAAAATAGTAATATTTCCCGCCCTGCCCCTCCTCCAGAGCACCTATTATTTTACAGATGGAGGCTTTTCTGTTGCTCCTTCTGTACAGTGGAGGGAGTTGGTGGGGGGGTGGGGGGGGGGAAACCGGGCCAGGGGCTGATTCTGGATCTTTAACCAGCTCCCCAAAGACCCCCTCCCCTTTCTGGCGAGTAATATTTCTGTCGTTCTGCCAGGTTGCAGGGTACAAAGGGTTACACTTTAATTGAGCTGTCAGCATCTCCAACAATCCTATAAAGCCCCGATTATGCACGGCGGGGTTAGTGACACACTTGTTATTGTGGATGCCCTATTTGCGAAACCCAAGCCTGTGCCACACACAGGTCAGTTCACCCGCGCGACCTTCCTGTCATTAGCCGCGTCTATTCCTACCTCACTGCTGAGAAAATCACACAGCACAGGCTTCAAAGTGCCGGTCGGGACTGGATTCGGCCAGGAGCTAATCACCCACAAATCCAGCTCAAATGGCAATAATTGGCTAAACTGCTCCCCTCTCCAGAGCTCAGCAGTAATTTGGGATAATAAAGAAAAGAATTATTCAGCTAACTGCCCCGAAATGTATGCTTTGTGACCGACACACTTCACATTTTAATAATGATGGACACAGAATCCAATTTAATACAGCGTCCACTGAATAACAAGACCAAGAACAATGACAGGGAAAGAAATAAAAAGTTTGTTGTGTTTCTTTCCTTCCCTTTAAAAAAAACCATGCTGACGATAAGTAATGCCGATGACATGTATGGTTCACATTAGGTCTGGCTAGCATTATTAAGTCTCAACCAGAACCAAATGCTAATCAAAGGAATTTTGAATATGGGCAGAAAAAAAGCCAATGAAGCTACTATATGCTGGGGTACTAAAACCAAACCAAACCTCCTCCATCCGAAGGAAAGAAAAGAAAGGAAAGGGAAACTAAGAAAAACAATAATTTTTTTTTCCCCACCAGGACTGACAGATCCCCTCTTGATTTTTCTAGTTAATATTATATCTTGATCGCCTCGTTTTTCTTCCCCTTCACTCTGTCTCTCCCTGTCATAAGATTTTCGGGGACGACACCAGGGACGACAGTATCTGCACTTAATGGCTGCCGGTAACACCTCTGCAGGATGGCCCTCCGCGGTGACCTGCGTTCGGGGGCTCCGGGGGCCGTGCAATGGAGCAGAAATGCTCTGTCACCTTCTGGCCGCCCATCTCCTCCTCCCACCCAGACAGCCCTGGAGGCCAGAACCGCAAACAAAACCAAAGGGCACTTACCATGGTCTGGAAATGGACTCCATTTCTCCCATAGCTAAAGAAAATTAAACGGAATCCAACTGCCTGCCTAGGAAGTATACCCAGGCCTCCAGGCTGGTCACAGAGTGAGCCGAACCCCCACTTCATGTGATGGGGGCATTCTGCGAAAACGCAAAGAGTTCACGGGACTACACAGTGGCACATGGATATGGCAGGGAGGAATTCCTGTAAAAGGAACAATCAGTACCTGCTGCTCCTGCTTTATTCTAGCGAACGATCCCTAAATTGTTGCCATTGCAAAGATTATACATGCTACCGCAACTGTTTATTAACTCACGTGGGAATGGCCTGCTTGCGCATTCAAGTCAGATCTGTAGAGTCAAAACCGGGGACATCAGGCAAGCTATGAAGTCGATCTTCATATCTATGGAAAATACTTACAAGTCCTCTGCATGGGAGATTTGTCCTTTCTCTCCAACACACACTTTTAAATACAGAAAGTTCCTGAAAGACACACTTCCCTTGTTCTCTCTAGTTCCTCTTTCCCATTTCTGGCAACTTTTCATCCACCTGACTCTTCAATGCTCAGAGTTCCTTTCTTTCTGAGTTAACTCTTCCCCTAGAAGGTCTCATCCACAGCTGCAGACATCAGTACCTGGTGTCCCACAAGTGGCACATCCTCAGCCCGCAAGCCAAGTGTCCCGGCTCACACCAGGGATTCCTCCCACGCTGCTGTCTTGCATTGGCGAGCGACCTGCAGCTAGCCATGTGCTCTCCCGACCCGGGCCTTCGATGACCTTGGGCCCAGGAGGCCCACCTCACACTGCCTCCCCAACCCCAGCCAGCGTCTGTCTCCTGGTCAGCTGAAATCATCCCTCGCTCAAAGAGGAGGCTGTCCTTGGACCTGTACTGTCCCACAGGGCCACCATCAGCCACATGTGCCAACTGAGGACTCGACGGGAGGCCAATCCCAGGTGAGAGGTGCTGTATAGGTGAATTACACACCAGATTTTGAAGGTTCCACAGGGCACAAGGTAACTTTTTGTATTGACTATATGCTAAAATGATCAAACACTGGATATACTAGGTTAAATAGAGCATACTAAAATAAACTTTGGATTCACTTGTTTCCTCTTACTTTTTCTAATGTACCTGCCCCTGCAAAATGGAAATCACATTGTGGTTGGCACTGTGTTTCCATTTGACAGGGCTGTTCAGATCACGTGGGATGCCACTGCCGTCTGGCTCCTTAGTTGCTGGATCATGGGCTTATGGACAGTAGGGACCATTGCCGTCTTGCCCATAACCTGGCAAATATCAAGTGTTCAAAAAGTACTGGATGAATGAATTACTGATTCTAACAAATATCATGAATGGTAAAAAGTTTCATGGAGGTTAAATGATTGGGCAAAGTAATATAACCAGTGAGGAGGAAAGGTGAAGCCACATTGTCTATGGGCTCCAAATCCCATTATGGTAACTACATACATATGCCCTGCCCTACACAGAGCAGAGGAGATTAGAAAGAGCATGCACACAGAGATCTCACCGGAGACCAAAGCAACCCAAACAGTCTCAACGCATGCATGGTGAGTGGACAGCACTACCCTGGATGCGAAGAGGCATGAAGAACACACCCAGGGCTGCCCTCAGGATCCTGACATCTGTTACAGAAGTTCAGAGGTGCCTATGGTCGGTGAAGGCAATTCAGACATGGACTAGAGGTTCTACTGCAGAAATGAAAAAGATGACTCACTTTCTTCCTGATTAAAGAAAGAGAAAGGTTTATGCAGACAAATAGCCATGTGTCAATTTTAGTCTTAAAGACTTAAACCAAGAATGGCTAAAAGGTACCTGGGACAGTTTGCAAGTGGGCTCCCACTGCCCTACCCCACGGTGATGGCAGATGGCATCTGCAGCACCTGAGCCCCAGAAGCCTTCTCAACACAGTACTCCATGCAGTCTCCGCTACGGATGAGAACTGGCACGGAAAACGCACCCTGCACCCGGCCCTGATTTCCAGAAACATTCCATGTACACATTTCATTACGAGCAGAGCAAATGTTTCCTTATACTGCCATTACTACCACTGCCACTTTGACAATGACGATGACAAGGACCGCTACCACTGCTACTAGCAGTAATTCCCTACTACAAATAATTTAATTTCTTGGGCATCCGAATACCATCCCGAACGGATTAGAAGTTAGAAAATAAACTATGCTTCTGGAGAACAAAGTGCATTGAATCAGGGTCATGGTCCCGGGCTGCGTGTGCCTGGAGCCATGGATAAACAGAGCCATGGATGAACGGAGCCATGGATGAACAGAGCCATGGATGAACGGAGCCATGGATGAACGGAGCCATGGATGAAGGGAGCCATGGATGAACGGGGTCATGGATGAACGCCCGGGACAGCTGGGCCCCTGAGTGGTCTAATGCGCTCCTGCAGTTTTCTTCCTGAGACACTCACCTGCCAGGTGCTAAGCTATCCAGTAGCACAAGCTGAAGAAGGCACTCCTGGTTCTGATCTGTGATAAAAAAAATGAGCTCAAGCAAAGGTACCCAGGACACTCAGGAACCCCATGGGCCAGGGTTCCCAATGGTTCTCTTCCCCCCAAATGGGACTTTTTAAGTCATGTTACATCTAAAATGTCAGAGAGATTTTTCTACAGATGTTAACGTTTCATTGAAGGAAACGCCAAGTAACTGGAAATGGTGACCAGATGGGGGTAAGATATAGATATGCATAGAGAAGGTGAAGGGTCATGCCCAGAATCATTCCCCTGATGAGCAGGAACCAGGGTATCTACCAGTCCACCAGCTGCCCACCAGGGACACAGTGGGTCTTTCTACAGACGAGCAGTCAGCTCAACTGCCTGGACCTTCCTGGAACTAAGGCGAGGGAAGAGAGCCGCCAGCATGCGCTCCCTGTAAATCACAGGCAGAGGCTGCCCTGCTAAACACAGGTGGTGAACGTGACAGTTAACGTGGGACGGCTTGGATGTGTTTCGTTTCCACCAAATGTCCTCTATGAAAGCCTTCTCTGTTCCAACTTAGAGGCTGTAACAGAGATTGCATGCTGTTGCTATCAGTAAGAAATGTGTTCCCTGATGATGGAGGAGATTTACATGGTGCCTGTGACACCTTACCAGTTTCAAAAATCTGGATGAAATGCACGGCAATGGTCAAAATGGCACTTCTGGAAATGACCACATAAAACAGACCACACCTTATTCCACTCCAAAGTTCCCAAATGCCAATTACCATTTACAGAAGAGGAGGAAGTGATGTTGAACAAATCCTCTGATTCATCACATTTACAAGAAAACAACTCAAATAGTCCCTCTATAGAAGTTGATTGTTAATCAGAACAGTCTAATGATGAACCACTGCAAATGTTATATCAGCAAGTTAAAAACGGCCTTGTTTCAATGGAAGAATCACACGTACATACCATAAAGTATTGTATTTCATGCCCCATTTCCTGTAACATATTAGTGGGTTCAGTCATCAAGTGACAATTGTCTCCTTGCCTGGTTCAGGTATTGTGGGGGTTGAGAGGAGGTGTGTGCAGTGGGGGAACAGCCCTCGGAGGCTGATGGCCATGCGCGGGGAGAGATTCGGCACTATTTGTTTATGGGCCCATCAACAATATTAAATAATTGCACATCTCCGTTTTGGCAAATAATGCAGTCTTGGTAAATATTTGTTTTTATACATGCTAATTGAACCACCATTTGGCATGTTGTTCTTCCTTTAATTATTCAAGATTACTCAAAAAAGAACGGCTGAATAGCAGAATCTTCCTGCAATTATTTGATTAATTTACTTCACTATTAAAATGTCAGAAACATTTATTACGAAAAACCAGAATCTGCACTACCGCCACTTCTCTGTAAAGCTAAACACTGTACTGTCTTTAATTATGAGCTGTTTGGAATCTCAGTCACTTGCTATATTTTCAAAAAATTCCAAAACTGAGAGTAAGATTCACGAGGACAATATTGCACTTGTTAGATTCCCTTTAACACTATTCTAGATACCATTAATAAAATACTTATCTGTGATGTGAGACTGGAAGGTATGGGGAGACAGTGGTGACCAGAAAGCTGTGCAGTTAGAAAAAAGGAATCCTCATATTAAATCCATAAGCCACCTCCTTGAGGCAAAAAAAAAAAAAGGTAATTATAATTATGGTTTCAAGTTAGAACACAGTTAAAGGAAATACAGAATGCACTTATGTAATGACTTCCAGCAGAGCTCAGAATCATCTTCCTTTTTGCCTTGAGTGCTAGGACGCTCAGAGACAAAGTTATATTTTTTATTTCCCAGTGTATGTTTTCTGGGATAACGTCCTTTCCTTTGTTGCTTGACAACTATCTTTTCACTGTTTTAATGAGTATCTGTGTTTCTTTCAGGGTAAGATACAAGCTAAAAGGAGGAGGAGGAAGAGGAGCATAAGAAGAAAACAAACTGAGATGAAGGATTAGCCCCTAAACTTAGCATTACTGAGGACAGAAGAAAGCAATTATGAGACTGGGCTGGGAGGGGAAGGTAACCCATGGGGATGGTGATCCCAGCCTAGTTCCTTTCCAAGAGACATTCGCTGTGGTGTGGCCATACAACCTCTGCTTGCTGGTGGAAGGCGCTGCGCACAGCCAAGAACTGAGTTGTCCCAGAATCAGAGCTGTTTGTTGCCTCTTGCTGCCGAAAGAGGAGCAGCTCCAGGGCGGAGGCATTTCAGAGCCTTTTGAACTCCACACAGTACTGTGAAGGGCAGGCAATGGCTTTTCAGACAATAGTTCAGAACTTATTCAGCAAAGCTCGATTCTTTCCTTCAAAGGTTGAAATTTGTTCTACAGATAAAAGTAATGCCTTCGGGAAAATAACTCTAAGGCCTTCCGGACAAATGCGAGACTCTCTGAGCATTGAGTTACTATTGTGTTAAGGTATAGTCAGCTATGGAAATACAGTTAGAAAAGGGAAGCAGGAACTTTTTTTTTTTTTTTTTTTTAAACTGTTCAGGAAAAGTAAGAAACTGGAAGGCCTCATACCAATTAGTCGTTCCTATCTGAACGCTGCAGATCCAAAATACTGTGTAGTTTTTAGAGGTAATATGCTCCAGTTTTGCAAGGGGATGGAACAAAAGGCGGAGGGGGGGTTGCAGATTTCAGGATGGGGGTTCTAACCGGGCCAGTCATGGCCATTTCCCCACAACAACAGAGAATGGTTCTCTGGTCTTAGCAAACAATTCCTCCCATTTAACTTCTCTGAAAACTTCTTATGGGTGGAGAGGGAGTTAACAAAAGAAACAATATGTATATAAAAAAAATGCAAGGTGCCCAGAGTACGGCTAATGGAATTTGATGCTGGCTTTAATTTTAATGAAGAAAGTTGCCAGTAGCAACAAAACTGTCAGCAGCCGCCGAGCACCATTAATAAAGATCGAGACAACATTAGTGCCCGGCACCAGTACAAAAGGTTCCCCTCGCTTCATGCTGAGCTAAATTGGCTGCCCAATTTTTCTTAAGTGTCCATTCTATTTAGAAGACAATTTATTAATTTTTGCCATTCATTGTCAGTTGACAGGCCATCATTTTGTAGCCCGAATTTTAGATGAAAACTAATTGAAAAGACTGGCAGTATTTATGAGGGGTATTATTTGTCAATTACAGTGGCAAATACTCCTTGCTACCACCAACTTTGATGCCCCTGATCTCTGGGTGTGAACACTGTTACTGCTGGCGTTAAAATATGAGTAAGCCTCTCCCTGCTCATCAATTTCACAGGCATGTAGGGAAACCACCTTTCATGTTCTAGGGACCTTTTATGGTCGATGGATACATTGTAACTTTTGACAAAGGGGAAGTACACATCAAGTAATGATCACAGACAATCATGCACACAAAATATAATTCATTGTGAACTAATTCATATTTATGATTTTTTATCATCTCTCAATAACAGTTATTGGTTAAAAGGTCTGTTTCCTAAATTTTGTATGGTTTCAAAACATTTTCCCCCTAAACTAGTGCATCTTAAACTCAAATATGTACAAACAGGATATATACATTCTGCCCATTAATTTGCCAACTTGAAAGCTCAATGTCTTATCTTAAAAAAAAGGCTGACTTTTATAAGCAAAACGTTTTAATCAGTAAGAAGCCCTTAGAAACTTTGTAACTAAAGTTTGATAAGTATACTTCTCTAAAAATATTATGTTCATGTTCTATAACATTATCCTTACATTTTTTAACTAACACTACCAAAACCGTTGATAAAACGCATCTTAGCAATGAATAGTAATCTGCTTACTAATAAAGAAAAATCTACTGAATCATAATTTTATATGCCCAACTTAACTTCGTTTATGTGGTAATGTTGATGATGGAATTCATTGAAGATTGTTATATAGTTTGGATTATGTTCAATTTGAATTTATACAAAGTTGAAGATTTTAGCAATTAAGATACACATTTTCCCAAAGTGGTGATACTAAAGTAAATGCTGTACCGTCATAGTATCGTGTAACAGTCCTGTACAGTCCTGTTACATAGTATCGTGTAACAGTCGTGTAGTATCCAGTCCTGTACCAGAAAAGTGAAAATCCCCCAAGATCACCCAGGAAGCAGCCCTGGGTATATGACTCACACTCCCAACATGGGCAGACAGTGTGGCAAAACACACAGCACAGGGAGACAGGCCTGCTTCTGCAGGCTCTCGTTCTTTCAGCGCTTTTTCTGGAAAACTCTTTATACCCAGTCAATTCCCAAATGCCGACTGTACTACATTCTTGCAAATGAATTAAACAAAACTGCTTATCATTAGCTGCTTCCAGTCTTCCCTCATCACCAACTGACTTTGAATTTGCTGCTATACAAAAGCTGGTTGGCAAACCGAGGAGGTGCTCTTCTGTGTCATTTCTGTATGGTGCATATGTGGAGAAACAGACAATGTATACACATGACACGCAATGCATCCATGTTCTTGGTGTATCGACTTCTGTAGGTTCTGTTTAAGAAGGAACAGCTGCTGTAATCCCAGCACTTTGGGAGGCCGAGACAGGCGGATCACGAGGTCAGGAGATGGAGACCATCCTGGCTAACACGGTGAAACCCCGTCTCTACTAAAAAATACAAAAAAAAAAACTAGCCGGGCGAGGTGGCAGGCGCCTGTAGTCCCAGCTACTCGGAGGCTGAGGCAGGAGAATGGCATAAACCCGGCAGGCGGAGGTTGCAGTGAGCTGAGAACCGGCCACTGCACTCCAGCCCGGGCGACAGAGCGAGACTCCGTCTCAAAAAAAAAAAAAAAAAAAAAAAAAAAAAGGAACAGCTGCAATCAGGGTGGAAAGCCGCACGCATGCTGTGAGCCACTGGAGGGTTGGGGTCAGGACCCTGCAAGGCAGGAAGTTGTGTCTGAGGGTCTCCTTGGGGATGCTCATGAAAGGATCGACGACAGCGGCCCCCAACCTTTTTGGCACCAGGGACCAGTTTCCTGGAAGACAAGTTTTCCATGGATAGGGAGGGGGGATGGTTTGAGGGTGAAACTGCTCCACCTCAGATCATCGGGCAGTAGATTCTCAAAGAAGTGTGCATCCTAGATCCCTCACATGTGTAGTTCTCAACAGGGTTCGCACTTCTATGAGAATCTAATGCCCCCGCTGACCTGATGGGAGGCGGCGATCAGGTAGTAATGCTCACTCACCCGCCGCTCACCTCCTGCTGTGTGGCCTGGTTCCTAACAGGCCACAGACTGGTACCAGGCTGTCACCCAGGAATGGGTGACCCCTGCTCTAAAGTGTAGCATCTCAGGCTCACCACCTGCGTCTCCACGGAGATCACTGATGCTACTACTGCTCCAGTGAGGGCACTTCCCATGGAACGTCTGACTCCCACTTACACAAATCCGGGCCCATTAAATACCGTGTGGCTGAGTGTGTGTGTCTTCACGTTTCTCTACGGCGGCATTCTTTCAGGCATTGGTCTCACATCTACCACATCCAACCGAACCGCAGCGCGGGAACCAAGCGTGTTCTCAGAACCCTGAGCTCACGACAGTGGCCAGCACTTGTAGGAGGCCTTCAGGTCTGAGTGTCAAGTAGGGAACAGTGGCTGAAGTTCTAAAATTTCAGGACAACTTGGGCAAGGGACATTTATGGTGGCTGTCCTACATCCAACTCCTGTGCTCATGGCCAGGACCTGTGACTCTGCATGGGAAGGTGACCCTTTCCCATCCTGGCCTGTGTACTCTAGGTTAACATGTGGCCTAGGCCAAGACAATGAGCCCCAGTCACAGGAACTGGTTCAGTACTGGACAGGCAGATGGTCCACACGGGGCTGCTCACGACTGATGAGGGCATTTCCAGGCCTCTGGTTTGAGTCTACTGCTGGCTGACACGTGGAAAGGACAGGAACCTCAAGGGCCCAAGTTTAAGCACACGGGTCATGAGAATGTACAGATCCTGACGGCAGTCCCAACCCAAAGGGATGGAACTCAAGCCATGCCTCCTCACGGTGCTGTTTGGGGTGACCCCCCTGCTTCCATGAGTCAGAGAATCCCTACTTTACTGACACCAAGCGAATCACATTTTCTTATATGGAAAACCCAAATAATTCTCGGTGAATCACTGGGTATAAGAATAAACTAAAGAGAAGAAGCTATAGCTTCAGTGATGCTAATGTAAGATGAACATTTAAGAATATTTTCGGCCGGGCGCGGTGGCTCACGCCTGTAACGCCAGCAATTTGGGAGGCCAAGGTGAACGGATCACAAGGTCAGGAGTTCAGGACCAGCCTGGCCCATCCGGTGAAACCCCACCTCTACTAAAAATACAAAAATTAGCCGGGCGTGGTGGCGGGCGCCTGTAGTTCCAGCTACTCGGGAGGCCGAGGCAGGAGAATCACTTGAACCCAAGAGGCAGAAGTTGCAGTGAGCCAAGATCATGCCACCGCACTCCAGCCTGGGTGACAGACCGAGACTCCGTCTCAAAAAAAAAAAAAAAAAGAATATTCTCAGTACTTCTGAGACAAGGCTGACCCCCCTGGGAATGCAGTAGCCTCCGTGCATCTACAGACCCCACAGGGTAAACAAGTCATTTCCTCTAAGGCATAAGGATCAAGGATGTGTCCCCACTCACCCACTTGTCACTGTCACACATTTACCAACACCCAGTCTCCAATTCAAACAAATATCTTCTGACTTGAATTCAGGGGAGCTGCTCAGCCTCTCAGTCTTCTCAGCACGGTGGAGGTAAAAGAATGAGATGAGTAGCTGTATATTTATAATATCAAAATCAAAAGTTCAGAGCAGCGAATCTAAAGGAAAGATTGATACTCTATATTTAAAGCAGAAACTGCTCGATTTTAAATTTACTATAACTCAACTTTTATGACTTCAAAAACGTACTGAACGTAACGCAGTTCAGAATTTGGTGTGAAAAATGATAAATCTGTAACTGAATGAATAAGGACATCTAAGAAACTATAGCAATTATCTTTAAATGTAGTCTAGCAAAGAGAACTTAGAATTTCAGCTGACATGTAGCTTTGAATAAATCTACTGATGATTAATTTTGACATGCCTGTCACACTACTAACTCCCTGGAAAATCAAAGCAACCATTTTCCAGGTAGACTTTTGTTACTGATCACAAGGATGACCTCACGCTTCCATTTCCGTGCGCCACCCCCAGGGACGGCAAGCACACGCATCACCACGTCAGTTTTCCACCTGGGGCCTGATGAGGCCGGTTTGTTGAACATCACAGACAAATACCTTCATCTTTTTTTGCCTTTAAACCTTTTCTACTTTTCTGTTCCTTCACGAAATAAGGGTCCATGAGGCACCCTAGTTTAAAATAACTGGCATTAAGATTTCAGAAGTAACAAATACAAGGAGGCAGATCTCATGGTGGGGCCTCCTCTGAAGCATCCTCTCACAAAGTCTACGTGATGAAGTTGTAGCTGACCAAACGTCTTAGGCTCCCAGAGCAGAGGCGATCTACACTTCTGAGGGCATTGTACAGGATGCAGACTCCAAAACCAAGAATGAATAAAGATTTGTTTCTCATTTGCTCCATTAACTCCTCTAGGAAAACAATAATAATAATAATAAAACAAGTGAAACCAGGGGACACCCAGCCACTTTTGAGCTCTGACCATGGGAGTCCACAATTCACTGCCATCAGCAACTGCCACTTAATAGATAAAGCATGTCAGGCTTGGAGGGTAAGAAACATCCCCAGGTCCACCATTAGTAAGCGGACGCGGCAGCCCTAGGCTCCAAGCCGGTCTGGGTTGAAAGCCTCTGGTTTCCTACAATGCGCTGAAATGGGCTGCTGTACAGCTGGCTGTGCCTTTGCAGCCACAACAGCAGCTGAGGCTGGAATGAGGCAGCCATCTTCCCCCACCTCTGTGATGAAGGGCAAATAGCCAGCAGGGAGGTGAGCTGGCAGGAGTGGCCCCATCTGATGCCAAGCAGAGCTAGAGACAGGCCTCATAGGTCCCATCTAACGGGGAGAGAAGCAGGGAAGGAGAGCAGGCCTGTAGGGAGCCAACAGGACCACAGCCCATGTTCAGTTGGATGCGGGGGAGGAGCAGGGTCTACTCCATGCAATATTCTTTCTCCATGTGACCTTGAACAAGGCCTGAGTTTCTCGGCTGTGACGGGAGTTGTCAACGCTTGATCACTGGTTTTCAAATTGGGTTTGCTGGAGGTGACCCCACAAGCCCTGGAAGACAAGGGGAGGCTGAGGGGGAGTGCCTGCCTCTACACGGCGGCTCCATTCTCTCTAGCTGAGTTATTTGGATTTTATCCAGTCGTATAAGGTGCAATCATCCCATGAGCCTACACATCAACTTCCTTTTGCTATACTCAAAGCAAGCCTGGAATGGACATATTTACCATATTTGCTTCATTAAAAACTCGGAATCGTTAGGTATGGCTCAATTATGGCATCTAGTATCTCCACATGGGCAGCTGACAATGAGTCTACAATGAATGACTAGGGACTTTCGCTGGTAACAGTGCTTCCCAAGTTAACTCCTTATAGCCTACACTTAAAAACAAAACAAACTAGCAACCATCCTTTCCCCCATCCACACACACCTGTCTGTTGGCTTCTCATCCTACTTCGCAAAAATGAACTAGTTTGTTCTACAAATTTCAGCACTTGTAGATGCACTTATCATACTTTACTCCCTAAATGAGGCTGAATAATATATTCGTCTGATTAAATTTTCATTAACATCCAAAATCATTATTCAGCCATATTGTCTGAAAAAACATTCTGGCCTTAAGTCCCCAAATAATTACCATAGGGTGGTCTGGAAAAGTGATACCTAGTCTTGCTAACAAAGAAGAAACAAAACTGCCATTTAATCTGTCTATTATAAAACACTGTAGAAGAGCGAAAAGAAAGGCTCACATCTTCCTATCTGCCACATCCCTGGGGCACTGAGAGGTTTATCTGTACCTGCCTGGGGGTTAATTAGAAAGGAACAACGAAAATCACAAGGAAGTTGACATTATTTCCAACTCAGTACCAAGAAAGTCACAACCTTCCCTGTTCCTAAAACAATTCCTCACTCAACCTGCCTGAATCAGATATTTCAAATCTTGAAGCAGAGTAGGGGAGCCATTTTACCCTGTTTTTTTCTCATCCAGTCTATAAAACGCAGTCAAGACATATCCGCTCAATCTTGAATTTTAATGTCTTATGGTTCTACTACTGCTCGTACCCAAAACATGCAAAGTGCCAGCAAATGGATTTTTCTTTAAAAAAAGGTTCCTTAAAGAAAGAGCGTAAACTCTCATTGATTTCCTTCCTTTGTGGACTGAATTGCCCGCTATAGAAATTAAGGGGTCTTTTGTGAGTTGCCCAACTTTCTGGAGGAGTGCTCCGTTTCTCCAGCTCTCCCTCCCGTAACCTCTTTGTTGGAAGGTGTCAAAGGTCTATCAGAGATGCGCTGAAGTCAGGACAAACAGCGACGGCCTGCGAGCTATCGGCAGATCTGGAGTTCACCTCTATGTTAACTCCCACCGCTAATTCATCATGGCCCGGACAGCTAGGCTGATTGTGGGCCTTCAGCACAATGCGGGCTGGGCTGACCACCCCTTGGCCCTGGCCAGGGGGAGGACTGACGGGCACGGGCTCCAGCAGGCCCGAGATAAGTGCTGGCTGTCAGTGCAAGGACAAAGAAGGGCAGGCCCTGGGGATAGAAAGGAGATAAAAAAAATTCTTCACAACTGCTTTATCTGATGAGGGTTATGGCTAATTAATTATAAACTCAATTACCTAACCCTTACTTCAGCAGTCTCTATTCATTAAGAGATAAAACTTGACTGACGGCTAACTTTCTCTCGCACACATCCACACACAGCATGCTCGCTTCAATTTAGACTCGCAAACACCCAATTTCCTAAAAAGATCTCCAAAGGCACCCATACCTGTCAGGCGCCTGTCAAAAGGCGGTCTGTTTGGGGGTTCCCTCCGTTTCCACCCCAAGCCCCCTCCGCGCACACTAGGAGGGCCCTGCTCCCATGCTGAGCGCTGGCATTAGAAAGCAAACGCAGACGCAGACAATAGGGCATTATGCACGCCCGGGCCCCTCTCCGCTGCCTCGCTCGTCTCTGCTGCATTTTAAGTGAATCTTTTAATTTGGGTGCTCAAATTGGGTAATCGGCTACAGAACTGTTTTTCCTCTTCCGGAGTAAATCTTTTCAATCAGAAACGGGAGAAACGAGCACTCAAGCATATATTAGTTTTAAATATAAATCTCCATTTCCCCCCTAAATTCTGGACAGGCCTGACCTTCTTTTCAGTTCCTGGCACCTTGTTTCAGAGTCGGCAGCAGCTCACAGGCCTGTTTCATCAATGGGTTCTATTCAGCGGAGGTTGTTAATCTCTTTCACCCTCTCTCCGCTTTGCCCACTTTAATGTATTTTCATGTCTATAAGTTCTTTTAATAAGCTGGGAGGGTCTGGGAGAGAAATACTTCAGGTTTCCTTACTGCTCGTCGCCAAAATTACCTCTGGCGTACTGCAGATGAGATGTGCGAGTTGTGCATCAAAACACAGGGTTTTATTTCTTTTCCTAACAGGAGGCTACCAAAGCCCCCAGATTTAATTTCAGCTCAATTATTTTTATGGCGAGCAGTCAAGAAGCGCTTCCCCATCCCCTTCTTCTTTCTGTTCATGGGCTCCTTGCAGTTGCACTTGTATTTCCGGGTGTTCTGGGTTCAGGGCCACACATGCGGAGATGAGCCCAGAGTACACTGCCGTGGGCATCCTGGTGTCACTGGCTGCAAACGCTCCAAGGGGAGAGATATCCAAGGGACACTGGTAGCAAGTAATTGCAAGAACACACAACACACTTTGCCTTAAAAAAAAAAAATCCCCAAAACAGGGGCCATTTTCCCATCACTCGCCTGTGGCACACGGTACATTGGTGGACAGGTGAAGTTTAGGGAAAGGGGTGATATGCAGACCCCTGGGGCTAAGCTGCTTCTGCCTTTCCCAGGAAATGGCCTTGCTAAGTGTGTTCACCGTTCCATGGCCTCCCAGTCCAAACCCCATGTCTGTAGCGGAGCCGCATTTCCCTCCCAGCTCCGATCGAACAGCAGGAGTGCCAGGCGGGCATTGATGGTCTATATTCAGCACTGACAGCCTGGACAGGGCCCTCTGAGGTCCACTGGCTCCTGGCACTCTAGGCCAGGCCGTGAGCTCAGAGGTCCTGGTGACATTGGCTGCTGTGTCCGAGGTTAACACTGGGCCGTGCCTAGAAATCAGGTCTCCTGGCTCCTTGACAGCCCGGCACCCTTCCTGTGGGAGAGTCCTGTGAACGCCAACCCCGTGAACGGCCTGCCCGGGAGCCCCTCCGTAGGTTAAGCAGGGAGGCTGTGTACAGCGGGAGGATGCTGGGCCAGGTCCCGGAACAGCCATTCCCTTGCTAAACCCCTCGGGCAGGTCAGTCAGCCCCTGCCCACCACAGAACCACAGTCCCCCAAATGGACTTGAACCTGGAAACCCACTGCTCCCTGGAATGCACCTGACATGAGTGGGCTGTGGGGTGGGCCATGGAATTCCCTGACTTTGAAGTACAGTCATCATCCTTTCAAATCTAAAATGTGTGTGAAGTCACCACCCCCATCCTGTGGGATGGCATGAAGATGAAGGGTGACCAGAAACAGGAATACTCTTTGCAAAAGCAGCTATTTTTTGTGAGAACACACAACAGCTATTCCAAAATGTCCTGAAGTATGTCTTTGCAAAGCCCTACCTGCCAGCAGCCTCAGGAAACCAAGGGGCAACACCACGCCCTCGTTTCCCAAGTGAGGCCTCTGGAGTCAGAGCTGCTCAGAGGGATGTCTTCACCAAGGTGTGTGGACACTCTTATGTGGGGTGGCAGAGCAAGCTGGCTGATGTCCTGCAGAGGTGCATGATGCAGAGGTGCTGGGACCAAGGGCACCACATCAGGCACTGCCCCTGGGGAGGTGGCTCCTTTCAGAACTACAGAGAGGCCACACATGAGTAGAGCAAGACTGGAAGAGAGGTAGAGGCCAGTCACTTGTGGCTATGGAGATTTCCATTGCATTTAGATGTAACAGACCACCTCCCACTGCTTCAGATGTTTTTCTGCAGAGCTGGAACACACACATCTTCCTTCTAGAGTCTCCATTCCTTTGGCTCAGCTGCAGCCTCTGTGTTTGCTAATGTTTTCCGGTGACTAATCCATGGTTTGCCTGAATCTGTCCAAAGCACTGTAAGAAGTGCTGTGGGCTGCAGAGCCCTGGGGCCAGGACACCGTGGGGTGAGTGGGAAAGGCAAGGAGACAGGCATGTGTACACCCAGCATGGGCAAGTGCCAGGCCAGACCTGCTCAGGAGGCATCAATGCTCCTCCCCGCCTTTCCTCTGCCCTGTCCTCCATCAAAGAGGAAGAGGCTGTGAAGAAGGCTGAGAGGGAAAAGTGAGAAAGGCAGGACCAAGAGAGAGTGGTGGTAAGAGGGAGAGAGGAGCATGTCAGGGTGTGAGTGGCTTGTTCTACACACGTGTGAGATGGGGACAGGCGCACAGGGCACCCAGAACATGCCCGTCTTCCTCCCCTCCAGGGTCAGGACGCAGAGTGGACGGTGGAGCAGGGAAAAGGCCATCTGTCCTGGAGAACGGAAGGCTTGCCCTAGTTAGTGGCCATGAGGAACTGAGAAAGGCCAGGTGAGGGGTCGGGTGAGACTGGACACTCCATGCCCAACAGGCGGCAACCCTTATCCAGGCCTGGCATCCCTGCAGCATGAAGAAGTCGTGGCTGCAGAGGCTGAGCTCTCAGGGTACAGGCAGAAGGGGGCCAGGGCTTCTGCTCACTCCAGAAACCCTCCAGCGTCACACATGAAAACCTGCACTCAAACTGTGATGTTTTGCAAACCTGTCCTCCACTGCAGGAGGAGAGGCCACTGCCTGAAAACTTAACGTTGGCTTGTTTCTATCATCTACACCACTCCGATAGAGAAATCACTTTTAAATTTGATTTCAAGCAATGAATACTTGGAGAGACATTCACCAAAAATCCAGTTAATTATAGTCATATGTGTACTCGTCATTGGCCCTGGTTGGCCAATAGAAGGAAGATATTTGCAACTTTTCCCAGGAAATTATATTCTAAATCCTTCACGAGGTGGACCTCGTCCTTTTTCTGAGAACACTCGATGGCGGTCTTTAGTATTCACTGGCATAATTAGGACTGCAGTTAATTTCATTAAATTCTCTTGCTGCTAAATGAAGCAGATTATGAGACATCTTTTATTGCAAGGCGTGAAATTACAGCCTGTCAGCTGCCAATGGTGGGGTGAAACTAATGAATTACAGGGTAAATAACACCAGAATTAACCAGCCAATTTAACATAGTGCCACGGAACAAAGTCATTTTTACTTAGAGCTTTAAGGAATAACATGGCCAGGATACCTCCAAAGCACACCGAGGGACAGGGAAATCAGTCCTGGGATACTGACAACCCTAAACACTGAGACGGGCAGGAAAGGGGGAGAACAAAGCAGCCCCGCATACAATTCCTCAAACCTTCCCCAATATCAGAAGAGCATTCAGAGCCCAAATGAGAGAAACTCCTCAAATACTCACTAGCTGGGGGGGAAAAGTTAAAGCACTAAATGATTACGGTGCAACTGTGTGTTCTCACTTGATCTTTTTGGTCAAAGGACCAGGAAAATCATCTGGTTATCTGGGTGCTGTGTGATTTACATTTCAACACACACAGCAGGGTTTGGAAAATGTAAAAGTACTTTGAAAATAGGACCTTCCGAGCAAACTAAATTACCAAGATTATTCTCAAGAGTAATGATCTCACCATGGACATCACAATCAATGGATTATTAATTTCATTGTGAATTATTTCCAGTTTTTGCTAAATCCAAATCTTTGTTGAGACAATAATTATTTCCCTCTTTTTCTTAAGCATGTTCTTAAGTATGTTCTCATATGGCATAGGCAGCTGAACAGCTCCCAGTGTTAGAAGGAAGAGACGTACCTCTGAGTACGACCTCGTTCCTTATTCATTGACCTTGCATGGACTCTGTCCCAGGTTCTGTGCTGGGTGTGGGTGGACAGATTGACAGCACAGGCACAGCACTGTCTATCCACAGATGGGGTCAGACAGATGCAGTTTAGTGAAAGCTAGGCCAAGACAGGGCCATGCCCAGAGCGCTGTGAGGAGCCAGGCAAGGGCCCTTAACCTAGTGTGAGGACAGCTGTGTGAGCCACGGCTCATGGAAACAGCGTCCTCAGGATGATGGCGAGTGACAGTGTAACCGGTGGGATCCTCCCTGTCTAGGGCACCCAGAAACCAAGCAGTGCCTAGAAACAGGTATCACACAGGAGGCTGTGAACGGCTGTTGCTTACAGAATGGACCAAAAGTTGTGTTATGCCAAAGGTTTTAATTCTTCCCCATTGTATTAACCAGACTGTGAAAACACAGGACTTTTTAACCCTGGTGTGAGAAGTGGCTTCCAAGGCCGCCTGGTAAGATCCATCATGTAAAACATAAGTCAGGAACAGGATCACTTCCTGGGGATTCTGCCATCCTCGGTCAAGAAATGGAAAACGGAGCCCCAGGGAGCTTGGCTTGGGCAGCACCTTCACGTGAGATATACGTCAGGCGTCGTGTACGAGAGCCACTGTCGTGGCAAACAAGCACAGAAAGGTGCCCGTTTCAGGATCTACGAACGGTACTGAATAGAAATGATCTCTTTAGTAACACCAGCTGTACTGCTTGAGTGATGAGTAGTCAAAATATTAAAAATTTTTCTTATTTGATAAAATGACTCAGATTAAATTACTATGGCTAGAACAGCTTTACGATAAACTTGATTCATTTTAACCCTGTCATATCTTTTCAAAGATGTAATTTTCTATACAAAATGAACTTCAAGCTAAATAATTTATGAAGTGGTTCACATTACTTATGAATTTAATATTGAGTATGTACACTGTGTAACAACATCATTTGCTTTGTGAATCATTTTTCTTTTGGACAAAATTGAAAGCAAGAGCCAGTGAGTAGAAAGAGCATTGGTATTTTGGGATAGAGTCAAAAGCCAGAATGGCCATACATGAAAAAGACGGCCGATTTTCAGTCCCAGTTTCCTTTCGACAGCATTACTTTTTCTGAACCCAATCATCTTTTCTTCCTTAGTTTGCTATTCTGTTAATGAAACCACCATTCTTACAGGCACCCATTCTGGAAACCTAAAGTCTCACGAGATGTTCTACCTTTAAGCCTCTATATTCAAAAAGTTGCTGAGTCTTGGAGTGCTTGCTGGTCCACCTGTTTGCCTGCCACAGTGGCCTCTGCACCAACCTCCTAGCATTTTGCTCAACATGTTGAACCTGGGACATGTCAAGCAATCCACGACTCTTAACCTCTTAGGGTGGGGAAGATGGGGAGGCCACAGGCCCTCTTCAAAACTGTGGAGCCAGACCAGGCTCCGTGGCTCATGCCTGTCATCCCAGCACTTTGAGAGGCCAAGGCAGGAGGACTGCTCGAGACCAGGAGTTCCAGACCAGCCTGGGACACACAGTGAGACCCTGTTCTCTACGAAAAAGAAACATCAGCCAGCCATGGTGGAGTATGCTTGTAGTCCTAGCTACTGGGGAGGCTGAGGTGAGAGGATCACTTGAGCCCAGGAGTTAGAGGCTGCAGTGAGCTGTGATTATGGCACTGCACTCCAGCCTGGGCCTTATCTCTAAAAACAAACAAAAAAAAAATTATTTAACAAATAAATAGGCCAGGCACAGTGGTTCATGCCTGTAATCCCAGCACTTTTAGAGACTGAGGTGGGAGGATCACTTGAGGTCATGAGTTCCCACCTGGCCAACATGGTGAAACCCTGTCTCTACTAAAAAAACAAACAAACAAACAAAAATTAACCAGGAATCATGGTGCCTGCTTGTAATCCCAGCTACTCAGGAGGCTGAGGCAGAAGAATCGCCTGAACCCAGGAGGTGGAGGTCGCAGTGAGCTGAGATCATCGTACCACTGTACTCCAGCCTGGGTGACAAAGTGAGATTCTGTCAATAAATAAATAAATCACCCATAGAACCTCTTCTGAGAAGATGTACATACAAACTCTTACATTCCATTTTGGGTTTCACAAGGGTCTACAAACCTCAGGGTAAGAATTTACAAATGGCTTTCTTTAAAATCTTCTGAGTCCTATATCGAAATTTCCAACAGTTCAGTAAATGATTTACAAGGATGTCTCTTTCAAACTCAACGGCTTATGGAGAAAAAGACATCTAAATATAGGATCTCAGTAAAATATGGTGAGTGTAAAGGTGAGAAGTTTGAGGAAATAGTGAAATTAAAAAAAATTTTTTTTAAATTTAATTTAGTATTCTTTAAATTTAAGCCTTATCTGGGAGGTCTGGAGGGCCTTGGAAAGATTTCAACCCTGTGGCTGCAGCTGAAGGGTGAGTGGAGGGGCCACTCTGGGGGTGCAGGAAGGAGGGCGTATCTGAGGGCTACAGACTGAAGGCTGGAAACCAGTGAGGGGGCCCGAACACACATCCAGGCCCCAAACCACATGCACGACTCCTTTGGCGGGCATGACAGGACAGGTGCTCAGGAAGAAAGGGAGGAAGGACCTGGTGACCATCCAGGAGCAGCTGGAGAAAGATAATAGATGAGACCAGGAATAGTCCTGACTGGCGACTTGGGTGACTCCATGGATGTCACCGAGAGGCAAAGACAAGCAGATTATACCAGAAAACATAGACCGAGAAATTAAAAAGCAGATCTGGGGGGTCAGGAAAGGAGGAACTGGAAGCAAAGATTTGCGGCTGACTGGTTAGGCTGTCGGTGGCTAGTGGTCACCCCACAGCTAAGGACTGGGTGTCCTCAGGAAGCCCAGGGTTCGCCCAGTTGGCTGAGCAATGCTCAGCCCCCATTCCATTTGCTGACTCAGAAACTCAGGGTATCACATGATTTTCTGCTTACATATCTGCAAAATCTGCACTCCCAGAAGCCAGCACGGTGTTGGATTTTGGTCTGGGGGTCCCCTGAGCACACCATACATGTGGTCTGAGTTGGATTAATTACAGACTCAGCTGCTAGAGTCCTGTGCAGGGGTCTGGCTTGTCTCCCCCGTACTCGCCGCTGGGCCTCTTTGTGAGATCCTGGGATGGCTGGGCTGGTGCTCCCAGGTCTCCTGGACACGCGTAGCTCTTGGGACTAAGCTTCAGCACCATCCACAGTTCTCTGTTTGAGTGATCGGCTAAACAGGGTGACGCAGGACTTGGGGTTAGGAGGCTGCCTTGTAGACTGCTCAATTCAGCCATGTGGAGCCCCACTGCTGGGCCGGGACCCCGCTAGGTCCTGGGGACATGGAACAGCAAGCTATAACTGCTGCTCATACAAAAATCAGAGTCTAGTGGGGGAGGCGGCAAAAGTAATAAATTATCATTACCCAGCGTGACGGGTGCCACTATGTTCGTCTACAGAAGGCCATCTTGGGAATGAAGGGATGAGGCACAGAAAAGAGGCACCCCTCGGGCCAGGGAGAGGAAAGCTAGGAAGACTTCTGAGGGGGCGACAGCACTAACGCCATGTCTTGGACCAGCAGGACCAGTCAGGTGAGTGACGGATGGAAGAGCACTGTGTGCCCAGGTCCGGAGAGGAGGCCACCCAGATGCCTAGGGACTTGGGTGTTGGGCGTGGATATGACAGAAGCTGGGACAGGAAGGCAGACATCGGTCAGGGGGGGCCCTAAATGCCGTGCCAAGCTGCACGGGCTTCCTGGGAAGGTCAGGGGGTGGGTTTAATGCAGAGACGCCATCTTGGTGACTTGGGGATGTACGGGCTTCCTGGGAAGGTCAGGGTGGGTTTAATGCAGAGACGCCATCTTGGTGACTTGGGGAATATTTCTAGTTTACAGAAGCACTTTCATCAGCCCCCAAAAGCGCATAATAGATGTTTGGAATCAGTTGCCAACATTTAATTATTGTAAAATTTTATATGTGAATCAAAATTCCTGGCTTTCCTTAAACACTAGGACCATCTGGGAACACGAGGCCACTGAGCATGAGGAGGGTGGAAGTGAGGGACGGCTGCCCCTGTGGGTGGGAGCTGCCCTTCCTGTTCACCCAGACCCTTGCCCTCTCCAAACCCACTTATGACAAGTACCTGCCTGGCTCCTGCATTCAAGTTCAACATTTTAATTCATTGTTTAGAACATTCAAGATGGAGAGGGAATGGGGATGAGAGCCATGAGCTGAGCTCCAGACCAGCAGGGGAGGCCTGTGGGGGCAAGCCAAGGACTCCCACATGCAGACAATGGATGGCCCGGAAGGCTTTCAGCAGGAAAGACTTCATTAGCAGTGGGGAGAACAGACTCAATGGGGCCAAGACTGAGGCTGGGTGGTCCTATGAGGACTCCTGCCAGATTCCAAGAGGGAGAGGTTCAAGCTCTGAGCTGGGGCAGCGGGCAAGATCCTGAGTGACACTGATGACAATCTGAGGCCATGCTGGGAAGCAGGCTCCTTTCTCTGCCAGCTCCACACGACTGGCGGCCCAGGAGGCTGCCTGGAAGAAGATTCTGGGCCAAGTGTGGACACAAAAGGAAAAGAAAATGTGGCAGTGACTCTCGATGGTGGCCACTGGCACCCAGGTCTGTGCTGTCCATTGACATCTTGGAAAAGTCCAATGGGGAGGTCCTGACAGGAGCTGGGCTGATGAGATGAAAAGGATCCCAGTGGCTACACATCTAGGGAGAGCTGGCCTAAAAACAGCAATCTCAGATGCAGGGCGGAGGGGAGCCCAGGTGCAGAAAGACCATAGTTGATGGCGAAGAGAAGGCTGGCACTGCTGGTCAAGACATGGCACCCAGAGGCTCCAAATGGGGAACGAAGGGAGGCAGAGGCATCCCGGGGCAGAAAGAGCGCCGTGCGGGAGGAGCTGCACTGCTTTTCTGGAAATGGTAACATTGCTCACTGGTTCCAGAAAATACCTTTCCAGGAAGAAAGTGGGGCCCAATCAGACCCTGCCATGGAGTAAGCAGACACAGAGGAGGAATTCTGACATGAACTCAAAGAAAGGAAGAGAAAGGGACTCAGCGTGGGACAAAGGGAGGAGATGGAAAGAATCACTCGGGTGAGAAAGGGGAGGCAGTGAGCAGTGAGACCCAGGGGGCTGGAAGGCCGCAGCCGAAGCTCAGGTCCCCCCCAAGACTGCTCTCTAAGAGGAAGGAGGGCTGGTGATGGGTTCTGGGAGCCGGGGGTCCAGGGAGCCTGCAGGGATGAACAGCAACTTCACAGGTGGATTTGGTCTCAAAGGGCTGCAGGGTGGAAAACCAACAAGGGTGGTAACAGGACAATGAGCACTTCTGTGTCATTTTGAAGACCCGCGTCCTCAACTTTACATCAAGTCTCACGTGGGCCAGGCACGGCAGCTCATGCCTGTAATCCCAGCACTTTGGGAGGCTGAGGCGGGCAGATCACCTGAGGTCAGGAGTTCGAGACCATCCTGACTAACATGGTGAAACCCCATCTCTACCAAAAATACAAAATTAGCTGGGCGTGGTGGTGTGTGCCTGTAATCTCAGCTAGTCGGGAGGCTGAGGCAGAAGAATCACTTGAACCTGGGATGTGGAAGTTGCAGTGAACCAAGATCATACCACTGCACTCTGGTCTGGGTGACAGAGTGAGACTCCGTCTCAAAAAAACAAAACAAAACAAAAAAACCTCACACATGGGATGAAAACTTCAGTTTATAGAATTAACAGGGTAAGAAACTCAAATCCACAGGGAGGCTTGCTACAGGTGGGTCTTTTTTGGCACGTCCCAAAGGATCCCTTCTCAAAACATTATGTTTAAATTCACAGGATTACAAAAGAACCAATCACATCAAAATGCAGTCACCAAAATATAAGCAATGCCTGTGGCTGGGTAATAAGCACACTGCTTTATTAATGCACTGAGACGCGATGGCAGACCTAGTACCCATCATTGCCAAATGGTGACCAGAGAAAACAACCTATTCAATTATCTGTGACAACGGCAATGTGCTGTGAACGTGTCTGCAATTCCGAGGGCGGCAAAGTCACAGGTTCTGCTAACATGACTGTGGATCGTTGAGGACATTCATGTCTGAAGGAAACGTTAACTTTCAGTTGAAGTCAGTGGAAATACGAATGAATTTCCCCTAGCCACATTCGCGGACCCCTGAATTCTAGCTACAGAACCACAGAGTCTGTGCTCCGAAACTAAGAAACCGGGAGCAGGAGGAAGCCCAACGCCAGCAGGCCGGGGAGACGCGCCGCCATGGAGTGAGCCAGGGCTTCCAACGAGAGGCCCTCGTCCACAAGAGCGGCACCCGGCAGGAAGCAGCAGGTGAAAACCTTAGTATCCGAGCATCTGCATGGATTCTTCTAAACACGGAGAAGCATCGAAGTTCCTGAACTCACTAATGAGGGTGTAGGGAAGACTTCCCAGAGCTTCAGGGGAATAGAGAGAGCAGTGGGATATGGGCGAGGAAACAGGAAATCAGGAGGAAATGCAACCTGGATGAGACTATAGGCGGGAATAAAACTTACGCTCTCAGCAACAACCGAGGAAAACAGAAACTCAGAGCTGTCTGGAAGGAACTGTCCTTTGGTGAAAATTAAATGCATGCGTAACATAAAGCCAAATTACAATGCCTAACATGTACAAAGTGTTTGACAAATATAGGTAATTATCGATAAATTGCTAAATGATAAGCTACAAGTTTTCTTTTTTGAGACAGGGTCTTGTTCTGTCACAGCTCATGCTGGAGTGCAGTGGCGTGATCATGGTTCACTGCAGCCTCGACCTCCCTGAGCTCAGGTGATCCTACCTCCGCCTCCAGAGTCGCTGGGACCACAGATGGACACCACTACGCCTGGCTAATCTGTTTATTTCCTGCAGAGATGGGGTCTATGTTGCCCAGGCTGGTCTAGAACTCCTGGGGTCAAGGGATGCGCTCGCCTTGGCCTCCTACAGTGCTGGGATTAGTGTTGAGCCACCACATCAGGCCCGCAAGCTACTAACTTAAAGCAAATGTATCTCTGCTCTACGGTTTCCTTGTGAGCGGGGACTGTTGGTAACTTCTGTTTGGAACAGTTTGCCACTGTATCATTTATTATTCCAAGCCAATCGGTAACTTCTAGACCTGTTCCTCCCTTTAGCATCACAGCTGGGCCTCTCCTGGGCGGTGTCTACACTTGCTGTACCGTGGCTCCCTCCTGCTCATTGTTCCCAGTCCTGTCGCTGCTTCCCCTCCACCATTTCCCTGATGTCATCAATGACCCCTCCATCCCACAAGCCAATGGACATGTGTTAGTTCTTTTCCTATTTGATCTCCCTCTTTCAAAAGGCAAGTTCTTTTTTGTTCTCCTAGGAGAACAGTCTCTCACGTTTCTTTCCCGCTTCTCTGGTCCTGTTTGCTTTCTGGTGATTCTGCCTTTGTCTCTCCTAAGAACACCAGTGTTCCTTAGCTCTCATTCCATGAAATTTCTGGACCTCACACTCTCTCATGTCTTCAATGGCTATTTCTGTGTGATTCCCAAATACACACCACCTTCAGCACAAGTGTCCCTCATCTATTAAAAAAAATAACAACAACAAAAAACTCTTCTTTCTCCTTCATCCTCCATATCGAATCAACCTGTCCATCAGTCCTATATATTCTACTTCCCGAACGCCTCCAGACAGGTCTTCTCCTCTCCAATCCTGCAGCCCCCAACTCTGACAGCCCACCAGGCTCTCCCTGGGAATGCTGCTCTACCGACCACCTCCTGCCTGGGCTCCTGCCCTCCGACGGCCTCCATTCTACAGCCAGCTTGGCCTTTCTGAAGTACAACATGGTTGAATGGTGCTGCCAAGACAACACGGACCCATGAGTATTGAGGACTGACCCACCACAGTGCATGGCTTCTAAAGGGGGAAGTATAGAAAGGAGGCTCAGGAAGAGGCTATTTCTAACACCTTCTGAGCAAAGGTGAGAACAAGGAGAGGAACAGCCGTGTTTTCTCTGCCCCTACATAAATGTCACCCTGTTATGTCTCTAAGCCACTTTACTTTCTTTAATGGTCACTGCAATGGCTGAAGCCATGAGAATGGACAGCGGCGGCTTGTTGGCATGAAAGCCCGGCTGTCAACAGGTGTCACCTCTGGAGGGAACCTACCCTAACTCCCCTAACTGTAAGGCCAGGAGGGGAAAAACAGAAACCACAGGCTGTGGGAAGATCACAATATGACCTGATTACCAACATCCCCATCAAGGGTTTTGAACAAACAGCTAATACGCTCTTAGATGGAAAATTATTTTCCTCATAAATTATTTCAGATTTTAATTTTCCCCTTTTCTGGGTATGCCGCCTCCCTTCATTGACTTTCTCATTTTAACAGAAGTTCATAATTCTTTATAAGGTTCTCTCATCCTGTGTTGGTGACATCTATTTCTGAGTGGAAATCAGGCTACGAAAATGTCTTTCAAATGATAATCTGCAAATAAAAAACCATTTCATGTATGAAAAGGCAAATACTCGTCCTGTTCCCATGTCTCCTGGAAAGGAGGTACACACAGGAGCCCCTTTCCTCTGCCTAATGTTCCTCTAAAGTGGGTGTTCTTAAGGGGCTGGAAATGAATTCGCTGGGAAAATGGATTCTCAACAAATCTACCCTCCCCAGGAAAGCCCATTCCCAAAGCCTGGGGTCTGGCTCCTGCAACATCATGTTTTGTTTTTCAGGTGGGGTCTTGCTCTGCCGCCCAGGCTGGAGTGCAGGAGTGCCATCACAGCTCACTGCAGCCTTGAGCTCCTGGCCTCCCATCTTAGCCCCCGCAAAGTGCTAAGACCAGAGGCATGAGCTACCATGCCCTAGGGCTTGTTTTTTGTTTTTTAAAGCTCTCAAGGTGATTCTGATGAACACCTTCAAAAGGGAAACACTAGAGGATAGATGCCCGGACCCCACCCAGGCCCAAGGAGTGTGACTCTGACCCTCCGTGGACAGAGTGTGTGTGTATGTGTGCGCGCAGGCCTGCACCTGTGGGCATTTCCAGGGTTGAAAATCACTGGTCCAATGCCTTTGGGGTCTTCTTATGCCATATTTAAATGGAGAAGCACAGGTTTGTGTTCTCAGACATTCTATTGCAAACTCATTCTACTGTTGGTAAGTTTTTTCTATAAAAGATTGCTTCATACTAAATGCAGACTCAGGTCCCTGGGAAGAGAAATGGCATGGGCATGACTTCTGATGTTTAGACCTCGGTCACACGAAACACCAAACAGGGTTAATATGCTAAATACTGAAACACCAACCATTTATCTCTTGAATAAATCTCACATACATCCGAGTTAGCCTAATGAATGGCTTTATGTTTCCAACTGAAATTCGAGAGCGGCAAAATTTAACCAGAAAGTCTTAGGCACTGGATTTTGTTGTTGTTGTTGTTGTTGAGACGGAGTCTCGCTCTGTCACCCAGGCTGGAGTGCAGTGGCCGGATCTCAGCTCACTGCAAGCTCTGCCTCCCGGGTTTACGCCATTCTCCTGCCTCAGCCTCCCAAGTAGCTGGGACTACAGGCGCCCGCCACCTCACCCGGCTAGTTTTTTGCATTTTTTTAGTAGAGACGGGGTTTCACTGTGTTAGCCAGGATGGTCTCGATCTCCTGACCTCGTGATCCGCCCGTCTCGGCCTCCCAAAGTGCTGGGATTACAGGCTTGAGCCACTGTGCCCGGCCTGGCACTGGATTTTTGACTTACAAGTCCAAAAAGTTGTGTTCACTTCTAATTTATGCTTCTTAAAAAAAAAAAGTCTTTAATCAATTAAGGTCTCAGAGAGAGGCTTTCTGTTCACTAAATGTCATCTGAAGAAAATACTAGAAGGTTGGGGATGGATGTAACACATGAAACTGAAGCAAATGCTCCCTTTGGGGTTCCCCGGCACATTTTATCTAGTGCATCCCTAGTAGAGTCAGATCTGCACGGCAGTTACTGAGACAAACCTAACTTTCTTCCTAGGTTGTGAGTTCTTAAGAGTGTAGATGTATCTCACTCAAATCAATTTCCTTTTTATAACTACTGATGGTGGCTAATACATATATATGGTCAATAAATGCTGGCTGGCACAATATGTAGTTAATCATGTCATAATATTTTGGAGCAAAGTATTTTGAATTCATCAGATTTTCTGAAAGTAACACTTACCCCTGGGAAAAATTCCAAGGAGGAATGAATGCTTCAGAAAGCACAGCGCCTCTTCCTCCTCCTACCATATGAAATGTTACAGAAAACGTATATATACATACTTTTAGCAAAATCATTTTGGAGGCAAAATATTCACCAATGGCAAGTCTGTTATTTATCAATAGTGCCATTTACTTACATTTGTGAGATGGCTCACTTGTCAATTAAATGTGTTAAACTACAGCTTTGTAAAGTAACCCTGACATTCCCTCTCTTTTTTTTTGGAGACACAGTCTCACTCTGTCACCCAGGCTGGAGTACAATGGCACAATCTATGCTCACTGCAATCTCCGCCTCTTGGGTTCAAGTGATTCTCTTGCCTCAGCATCCCAAGTAGCTGGGACTACACGTGTGCACCACGATGTCCAGCTAAGTTTTTTTGTGTTTTTAGTAGAGATGGGGTTTCACCATGTTGGCCAGACTGGTCTCAGACTCCTGACCTCAGGTGATCTACCCGCCTCAGCCTCCAAAAGGGCTGGAACTACAGGTGTGAGCCACCACACCCGGCTCTGACATCACCTCTTAGTCTTTATTAAGGGAGCTTGTACTTCCTTATCTATTCTATTTTTCTGCTTAATTTTTTTCTAACATTTATCTGGAATTAACAGTCATAAATTTATTGATGAGAAAAGAGACTCCTCCGATATGGAGTTACTATGACCTAATAAGGTTCAACGTCTAGTGTCTACATATGGTTACTTTTATAGGAATACAGCGATCATGATGATAGTAACTGTTATTTAGTGGGCTATTATTATATGCCACCTGCTTTACAGGTAGTATCCATCATCTTATTAATCCACCAACAACCCTGGGGAAGAGGGTTGTTTTATCATCCTCATTCTGCACCGGAGTTAACTGAGGTTCAGAGAGGTCTAGGGCTCTGAGGCTCACAGCCGGTAAGCAGGCTCTCCTTCCAAGGCTTACGGCCCTGGACCTAGCAGCCCTCCCCACTCTTCCAGCAGTTGTCACCCTGAACATTAGTGTCAGGGCTCAGGCCTGCAACTGCGTATCTGGATCCTTTAAAGTAAATGTTCCCTCTCAGTAAAGTATTCAGTATTACTTTAATGTAACCGCTGTTAATCATATTTAACCTGAACCTTTCTAAAAAAAAATTCATGCAGGCTGGGTGCGGTGGCTCATGCCTGTAATCCCAGCACTTTGGGAGGCTGTGGTGGGTGGATCACCTGAGGTCAGGAGTTCAAGACCAGCCTGATCAACATAGAGAAACTCTGTCTCTACTAAAAATACAAAATGAGCCAGGCGTCGTGTCACATGCCTGTAATCCCAGCTACTTGGGAGGCTGAGGCAGGAGAATCACTTGAACCCCAGAGGCAGAGGTTGCGGTAAGCCGCGATTGTGCCATTGCACTCCAGCTTGGACAACAAGAGCAAAACTCCGTCTCAAACCGCAAAAGAAAAGAAAACAAACAAACAAACAAACCCTTGAACTCTCCATCCAGCTGCCTGAGTTGTGATCTCCAGTTTTACACCGGCATTCTGAATCACCTAGAGAGTTAACCGTGAATGTAAATGGCACCAGTGTTACCCGTTCCTTCTGTTCTGTCTGTGCCCCCATTGCTCTGGCCTGAGTCATAGTTCTCTATCTCGAGGAGGGAGCTTTAGAACCCATCACTCTCAGCTGGGTCATAGTTCTCCATCTCGAGGAGGCAGCTTTAGAACCCATTGCTCTGGCCTGGGTCATAGTTCTCCATCTCAAGGACCGAGCTTTAGAACCACTGCTCTTGCCTAAGTCATACTTCTCTATCTCGAGGAGGTAGCTTTAGAAAACATACCAGGAACTTGATTCTTCAGGGCTGTCTCCATCTTCTCCCGCTCCTTGAGAAGAGTGGATGGAGTCCTGAATTTTTGGAATCACCCACCTAAACTGGTTAACTTTAAATGCCTCCCCCTGAAGCTTGACACAAATCAACACAGTTTGAAATGTGAGAACCCAAGAAGAGAAAAAGCGTGATGGACACCAGATTTTCACTTCCCGGCTAAGGTCCTTGCAGCAGGCTGGCTGAGACACTGACTTCGGTATCACAGTGTGAACCTGTACTTAACTGACTGGGTTCTGAACCAATCTCAGTCACGAGCGTAGCTTTCAAAAGTCAGCAGCATTCCCACAAGGGAGTGGGCGCATTTCCTACAGGACCACTTTTTGGCGTCTCTCCTCTATTGGCCCCTAAAGGATTCCACAGGGCCATCCCCAGCGCTCCCGGCCACCTGCTGCAGTGCTCTAACTTGAGTATTACTCAATATTGCTTTTGATCGCTGTACCTTTGCCAAAGAATGAAGGTCATGGAAAATTTATGGCAATATTTATAGGCATCAAAAGTTTGCTTCTTTCCAAAGCCGGCTAAAGGGCTTTAGACGCGTGCTGTTCAGTTTACTCTTTTGATTGCTTTTCCACTATGTAAATCAATTTGTTAATGTTCCTTACAAAATGCATGAGCCAGTTATACTGACAAACACACAAAGCTCATTCGTAATTAGCAGTTAATTAGTAAGAAGGAACAGATGCTGTTAGAGTTTCAGCAGGCGAACAGGTTCTGTAAACAATGCTTATAAATCTAAATGAATTTATTAACCACAATACAACTGTCAACATTTTGTTGGCAACCATACAAAATATGGCAGAATCCCCAAAATGTCTCTACAATGTATTAATACTCACGGTGACAGCCGGAGCCTCTCCAGTCAGTGGTTGGCTGTTGTCAGCCGCCTTCTTTGTCTAAGCAGCAGTATCGAAATCATTACTTTCTACCTTAATCTCTGATACACACTTATTAGTAAGCTACATGAGCAAAGCTTAACATGATACAAACTTTCTGCAACGGAGACATGATTTTGTTGGAAAGTGCTCAGCACAGGGCTAAGCACCAAAGTCCCAGCAATCTCCAGGAACTCAGTGTCCATGGAGAGCCAGATAGGAACCTCTCATCCTCCTTGGAAAAGCTTACACAATGTGCCAGGTACTTTAACAAAGTAATGGACAAAGTGCTAAGAGGCCCACAGGATGGGGCAGCGGGCAACTTACACCTCAGATGAATGAGAACGGTTACGCAAGAGAGGGGCTACATGAGCACCATCTGAAAAGATGACAAGTTTACAAAACAGACAAGACGTAGATGAAGGAAGAAAAATGCTCCAAGCTGAGGAGCGTCTCTGGCAGGGGTGGCAGCACAAGACACACTGTGTATTTGAAAACCAAGAAAGTTGATGGCTGGGAGCTCTGGGGAAACTATCTGAGACCAGACCAGGGCTGGGGTGTGCAGGGCTCCTACGCCTTCCAAGGGTTATAAACATTTTGGTGCAGGCCATGGGGAGCCACTGAAGACTGCAAGTGAGGCTGTGACAAAATCCAGCTGGCACTCACTGAAAGCTACCTCTGAGCTCAGTGTGGGAAATGCATGCCTGGGGAACACAGTGAGGGCACCTGTCCATCCGGTGAGGCTACTGTGCAATCCGGGAGAGCAGAAGTAGTGAGAATCGGGAACGGGGGAGGTGTGAGGCCGACGCACGGGGATGCCAAGGCTGTAAGCAAGACTCCCTGCTCTGGTTTCTGAAGTCATCCCCGTCCACTCCAACTAATGAATCACATGTTCTCGTGATGTTAGGAAAATGCTTCTGCAAGTTTTCTGCATAGAGTCTGTTCCACCTGCGTGGCGTGATTAAGACGGGCTCTCCCTGTGGCACAGGGGCCTCATCCTTCACCACTCGACCCGAGCCTCTAAGGGCCCGGATATTCCGCCCAAGTGCCCAGAAGTCAACCTCTCTTTCCACATCCACCTTTCTCCAGATGCTTGTCTAACTTCGGAGCCTCTCGCTCTTGCTGACCTTTATTTAAATGGCATTTCCTATTCTCTCACGGGGACCTCGCAGGGACCTCCTTTCTAATGGTCTGCTAAGTGAACAAACAACTGGTGAAAATGAATGTGAACTCCAGCGGATGGTACCCAAAAAACTGACATTCCAGGTAAAATATTTTTTCAAGGCAGGCACGGAATACGTAAATTAAGAGCCACAATTATGGGTTAGGCTGCAGAGGAGGACAGGGCTCTGCCCTCCTGCTGTTCACAGACCCAGCTCTGTGGCCTGGGTGGGTGCCGCCCAGATCCCAGATGCAACACGAGGACAGGACGCAGCATGGGAAGCAGTTATTCCAGCAGGCGGGGACAGAGGGTGAACCAGGATACACCATTTGATAGAGCAGAAGGCACATCTGAATCTGCAGTGTGATCCTGTCCCCATGTTCTGTCTGACACTGGTGTGTCCCTATGAAATAAAAGCCTGCACGTCATCCTATATGGAAGAACATGCAGAGACACGAACCCCATGGCCAGCACACCTCTGTGTACCTGTGGATGCAGCTCAAGAAAACCTGGAACTTTTCTCCCACAAGGCACCATATGGGGCACCCATCTGACCACGGTGATAGCGCTGAGAACTAACCTCAGGTGTTCCAACCGGGTAAATGAGAGCTCAGCATGCCAGCAGACTGCATGGAGACACAGCACTGGATTGCTCCAGACTGACCTACATGGAGAAGGCTGGCTCACCCAGGATGACAGCTAACATGTCAATACTGGACAAAGAGCCAGTGCTGCTACTATGATGTTTTACAAAATATGTGAGATAATTAGTGGGTCATGAAATTACTTTAGTGAGCTGCAACCAGAGCTTTAAAACAAAAACAAAAACAAAAACAAAGAACCAGATTGGAGGATTGGCATGAGATGCACTTAGGAGCATTTCACGGAACTTTTGTTTCAATTATACACATGTATACATAAACATGCACACATATAACCAGTGTGTGATTTCATTTTGTAAGTACATTTGTAGTGGGATCCCATTTGATAAATGTATTTAAAGGTTTACCAGTTATCGTTCCATTTATTCCTTCAGGATATATTTCTTGAGCACCTTTTATGACATTCACTGTAACGAAAAGTCAAGATTTCTACCCACATGGAAGCCGGGGTAGGTGCGATCCGGAGTGACACTAGCAAGCACTCCGAGGAGGGAGTGGGGTGATGGGGAGAGTCAAGGTGAGCACGAAGGCTTTGGGGAGTGGGGGTGGGTGGGTTAGAAGGTGTTTCACAGAAAGTGAACTCGAGAGGTGCAAACTATGGGGATAACCACGTTCATCCCAGAGTAATGGCATTAAGGGGTGAATTGTTTTGTCCATGAACATCTCCTAATTTTGCTACAGTAAGCAGGCATGATTTTTCTAAGTTTCTAAAATAATGCTGCCCAGACCCTTCCTTCCTGCTCATTTGGCCACGTGTGGTCCCTCTCCTGTGCCTACGCGAGCCTCTGCCGTGGCCCTGGCATTACTCAGCATGGTTGCAGGCCGACGGTGCTCCCACAGCACTGCTCCAACGGAGAGCGCCTGCAGCACCCAACGGCCTGCTTGCTGCCTGCACCCTAGGGTCCTGCCAGTGTCCCCAAGCCAGCTGCTCTCTGGCTTGCCTCTTCTGCCATGTTCCCTGGCCCACCAGCCCCCTCTAGGTCTTGTTTTCTTGTGATGATGTCCATACCCTGGCCATCAGATGTGACATGGTCTCAGAGCCAAAGGCCCTGGCCCTGGGTCAGGGCAGTGATAGAGGCTACTCACTGCCTTGGGGCTGCCAGTCTCCTGTCGTACACCACGAAGCAGGGGAGAGACCAGCCTCTTCCTGGCAGCCTGGGCTCTCCCTCCCTCTCTCTCACACGCACAGTATTGATCCATGGGATCTGGGTGCCAGCTGCCCACCTGCCTTCTAATCTGTGGGGCTGAACATCCCCCCACTCCCAAGGCTCGGCCAGGCTTGGTTTGCACGTGGTCACTTCAGCCAATAAGCGCAGCTGTAAACAGGCAACGACTTCCCCAGCTGTTAATTACAGATGTTATTAGCACTGACATGGGATAGGGAGAATTATTATTCATAAGAACTTCACAGATTCCTGAATGCCTATTAAGTGGAATGAAGTCTAGAATGTCTACAATATATAACTCATAAAACGTCACCCATTCTACATTTCATACAATGTATAAAAGTGCTTTTAAGAACTGTATATGCTCCTAAGCAATTATCTCATCGGAAGAGCTGATGATTTTGAGGATGTGCTCACTCAGAAGGTTTAACAGTGTAGAAATTGTTGAAATTAATTTTACCAAACTAAAGAAAATGCTAATGATATATTACAGGCAAAATCAAGCCCAAGATCTATATAAACGGCCTATCAATAAGCTGGAGAACCTTGAAGGAGAACAATGATTAGGAATGAAAAGAAGAAAGAGCAAGAAAATGAGAAGACAAGCTAGAGACTGGGAGAAAATATCTATAAAAACACATCTGAAAAGGAATATTATCCAAAACATACAAAGAAACTTTCAAATCAACAAGAAAGTGAACAACTCAATCGAAAAATGAGCAGAAGATCCGAACAGAAACCTCACCAAAGATGACCTACAGATGGCAAATGAATGTATGAAAAGATGCTCCTCATTATATGTCATTAGGTAACTGCAAATGAAAATGATCAGGGGATACCACTATACACACATCAGAATGGCCAAAGTCTAACACTGACAACACCAAGTGCTGGCAGGATGTGGAGCAAGAGAAACTCTCATTTATTGCTGGTGGAAGTAAAAAGTGATACAGCTACTCTGGAAGAGAGTTTGGCAGTTTCTTACAAAACTGAAAATATTCTTACCATACCATCTAGCAATCATGTTCTTTGGTATTTACACAAATGAGCTGAAAACTTAGGTCCACACAAAAACCTGCACCCAAATGTGTATTAGCAGCAGAAATCATAATTGCAAAAAGTTGGAAGCACCCAAGATGTCTTTCAATAGGTGAATGGATAAACATACTGTGGTACATCCAGGCAATGGAAGAGTACTCGGCACTGAAAAAGAAATGAGCTACTGAGTCATGGAAAGACATGAAGAAAGCTTAAATGCATATTAGCGAAAGAAGCCAATCTGAAAAGCTTACACCTCTATGATTCTAACTCTATGGCATCCTGGAAAAGGAAAAACTAGAGAGGCAGTAAAAAGATCTGTGATTTCAGGGGTGGGGAAATGAACAGGTAGAACACAGGATTTTTAGGGCAGTGAAACTGTTTCTTATGACCCTATATACCACAGTGGTGGATACAGCTCATTATACATTTGTCCAGATTCACAGAACACACTCCAACAATGAACCCTAAAGTACAGATGGACCGAGGGTGACAGTGCTGTCAGTGCAGGCACATTGGCTGCAACAGACAGTGGGGGACAATGGTGGAGGCTGTGGGTGTCCTTCTGCTCAACTTTGCTGTGACCTAAAACTGCTCTAAAAAAGAACATCTACTTTTTTTTTTTTTAAAAAAAAGAAGAAGAGTGAAACACTCCAGACCAATCCAGTTAAAGTCTCGAATGTGATTCCCTAACAGCTGTCATCAGCACAGAGAGCAGTCGGCAGGTGCTGGTACCACTGTGACTCTCACGGGCCACACTCGGGACATCTTATAAAGGTAGCAAATGCCAGCCCCGTAGAAGGGCTTCCCAGGTATTGCCTACACCTGTGACACACAGGTGACAAGGCAGCACCCATCAACATTCTCACAGGAGTCCCCACCATCCAGTCCCACTCCTGCTTAGCTGCAGACAACTAACCAGCTAATAACTTCCAAGGAAGAAATATATTATAAATGCATTTTCCACCTGCTGTGAGGAACAGTGGGAGTGCTGTGTTAGTGGCTTGGGGCCACACCCTGCCCTGGGCTGGCCTGGGAACCTCAAGGTGCAACCCCTATCCCCAACATTGCTTCCCCCCACAAATAAACTCCAAGCCCCCTGAGCCCCCAAAGTATCTCTCAAAGAGCGCTCAGCATGCAACACTTCTGAACTGTAAACTCGCTGGTACACACGGACCTGATGAGAGGGCACCCTCTATCAGCGCTTTCTGACTGATGGGATGTTTAATGAAATGAACACTTTGAAAAACAATGAATGCACTAGAATTAGGAGAAGCAAAAAGGGTAAATATATATACAGACTCTAAGTGTGCTTACCTAGTCCTCCATGCCCACACAGCAATATGGAGAGAAAGGGAATTCCTCACTTCTGAGGGAACACCTATCAAACATCAGGAAGCCATTAGGAGATTATTATTGGCTGTACAAAAACCTAAACAGGTGGCAGTCTTACACTGCTCGGGTCATCAGAAAGGAAAGGAAAGGGAAATAGAAGGGAACCGCCAAGAGGATATTGAAGCCAAAAGAGCCACAAGGCAGGACCCTCCATTAGAAATGCTTATAGAAGGACCCCTAGTATGAGGTAATCCCCTCCAGGAAACCAAGCCCCAGTGCTCAGCAGGAAAACAGAATAGGGAACCTCACGAGGACACACTTTCCTCCCCTCCAGATGGCTAGCCGCCGAAGAAGGAACAATACTTTTGCCTGCAGCTAACCAATAGAAATTACTTAAAACCCTTCACCAAACTTTTCACTTAGGCATCATTGGGGACAGCCACCCCATTTTCAGGATGGCCCAATTATTATTTACTGGACCACGCCTTTCAAAACTATCAAGCAGATAGTCAGGGGCCTGTGAAGTTGTGCCAAAGGAAATTAATCCCTTTGCACTGGCAGACCATACCATTTCCATCCCTGTAATCTTTAACCTCCTTGTTAAGTTTGTCTCTTCCAGGAATTGAAGCTGTAAAACTATCAAATGGTCTTCAATGGAGCCCCATGGTCCATGACTAAGATCTACTGCAGACCCCTGGACCGGCCAGCTAGCCTGTGCTCCCACGTTAATGACATCGAAGACACCCCTCCTGAGGAAATCTCAACTGCATAACCCCTACTACACCCCAATTCAGGAGGAAGCAGTTAGAGTGGTCGTCACCCAACCTCCCCAACAGCACTTGGGTTTTCCTGTTGAGAGGGGGGGAATGAGAGACAGGACTAGCTGGATTTCCTAGGCCGACTAAGAATCCCTAAACCTAGCTGGGAAGGTGACCACATCCACCTTTAAACATGGGGCTTGCAACTTAGCTCACACCCGACCAATCAGATAGTAAGAAGAGCTCACTTAAATGCTAATTACGCAACAACAGGAGGTAAAGAAATAGCCAATCATCTGTTGCCTGAGGGCGCAGTGGGAGAGACAAAGATCGGGATATAAACCCAGGCATTCCAGCCAGCAACAGCAACCCCCTTGGGTCCCCTCCCTCTGTATGGGAGCTCTGTTTTCACTCTATTTCACTCTATTAAATCTTGCAACTGCAAAAAAACAAAACAAAACAAAACAAAACAAAACAAAAAAAGAAAGAAAAACAATGAATAGAACTGACGGCTTCAAAAGTGCCTGCAACCAGAAAATTCACTGGCCTTCATTTGAAGACAAAGGACACTGCTAAGCGGCAGCACACATCTATCTCCTCATTGACATGACCAAAATATGAAGAAAAATTCCATCTGCTACATAATTCAGTGGACTTTTACTAAGTAAACTAATCCTCCACCAGCACTCAAACGGAGACTGTAGCCTGGCCCACTGGTGTCATGGGGAAGTCGCACAGAGCCGATTCCTACCTTGTCTGCATCTTCTCTGGGCCTCCCAGTCTCGGATCACAGTGCCCTTGCGTTGGAAAGTACTGCTTTAGCACTGGACAATGTCTTCACAAATGAGACCGACTCCATCAGCTGCCAAAGCTCTGCATCACGCTGTCCCACCCTGATCCCGTCTTCCTTTGACTGTCCATGTCCAGGTGTCCTGGTCCCCATGTGCCCCCACTCTTCCGTTGACTGTCCACGTCCAGATGTGCCAGAGTCCCCACCCCAGCAAATTTCCTTCTGACTGTCCAGTCCAGATGTGCAGTTCCCCACCCCAGGCAATCTTCTTCCCCCGCCGCCGGCTCCCACGTGTCCATGGTCCAGGGTGTGCCGGTCCCCACCCCCCAGCAATCCTTCCTTGGTATCGTCCTGTGGGCCCACTCATCATAATCTCCCTTGATGCTGTGCTCTTGGATGTGCCAGTCCCACCCAGCAATCTTCCTTCTGACTGTCCATGTCCAGATGTGCCGGTCCCCACCCCCAGCAATCTTCCTTCTGACTGTCCATGTCCAGGTGTGCTGGTCCCCAGAGACTACCTGTCACTTCCTGAAGCTCTGCCTGTCCCGGCCCAGTGACACCCACTCTCTATTGCCAGTTCTTCACACCACCTTCTCTGGTCCTTGACCAGCCCCTGCATGGAAAACTCCTCAGGGCCAAGCAGCCTCCTGTCTATCTGTGCCTTCTACACAGCTCAGCACAAAGGGGAGACCATCAGGCTGAGACACCAAACCCTCATGGAGTTTGAAGAATTTCCCACAAAGAAGATATAGAAATACACAGAGTCCAAAAAATTAAAAATCACCAACTTATAAAAAATACCTTCACAACAGACAACAAGCTAACATCACGATTAATTTTTCACAAACTACCCAACTGGCTTCATCAGGAGTGGTAGTGAATTCTCCAGTGGCAATTCACTACAGATTTGGCCAGGATTGACTCAGATGTGAAATGCTGTGCCCTTTCTTGCTCACAAGGTCTCAGGGTTCTTAGGAAAGTCAGAACTTGGTTATTAACATGGCCAGTCTCTACATCCCGAAAATACTTCTCCCTTTGGAAACAGGTGACTGACTGCTAACGCTGCCCCTATCACATAACGGACATAAAGAAAAGAAATCCTTGATCAAGAAAGTGGAATTCTGACAAAGGCCACAGTGGTCCAGCTCTCTCTCTTCAGAAAATGAAATGCACCATCTAACAGCAAGGCCAGGGGCCGGGGGGATGCACGGAGGCCACCTGAAAGCCCAAGGTCAGCCAGGCTCTGCCTCACGCCCTGTGACAGAACAAACAGGGAAAGCAGGTTGCAGACAAAGTCCTGGTGCCAATCCACCCAGACACTGGTGCCCATCTACCCAGCAGCCCAGATGTTGAAAGACAACAGGAATAAAACAGAGAGACCTGCCTTAGACTGAACTCTGTACCAGTCCCCGAAACTTCATCTTAAGACAATGACACCTGACCCCCAAAACTGAGGCTCAGAACTCCAGAGAGGCCCCGTCTGAGAGCTGTGTCTTGCAAACGAGGACTCAAGGTCTGTCCTTTCTCAAAGGATCCACTGCACATTCGAATGGTAAAGGCTGTGAGTCATGCAAAATGACACCCATTATCTTCGTGTGGTTTAGCATGTCCTCAACGTGTCAACCAGGGACACCTGGTGACACCGCAGTAGCATGTGGACCCAGCAGTCTTGGGATGGACTTTGAAAATGCTGGGTGAGCGAAAGCTTCTGGAGTTTGCTCCCTGACATTCCACTCTTAGGACAACATGCTCTCAAAGTAAACTTGAGCCTAAATTCTACCACGGATGACCCGCTACGTTTCCAATTCCAGAGGCTTATCAACTAAGACATACACACCCCTGGGCATGACCTCTCCAGGGCTTTTCTGCCTTCCCACAGAACAAATGTGACTCGTGGGCAGTCCCACACAATGCATAAGCGTTAGTTTACCACTCCCAGGCTGTGTGACATTGAGTAAGTGGCTCAACTTCTCTGAGCATTCATTCTGTCTGTGAAAGGGGGATTATGCCATTATCCTTCCGAAGGTGGTTGTGAGAATTGTGATTTTTCATTAAATAAGTATTTACTGAGCGCTACTCTAGGTGTCTGGGATACACTAGTGACCAAAAAAAGAAATTTCGGACATTGGGGTCCTTACGTTCCAGGGGCTGCCACTGTGCTAGGGGTCGGCCTAGCACAGAGAAATGCTCATTTCACTGAGTTCAAAATACCTCCTCTTCCATCAAGTCCTGTACCCAAGAAAGACACTTGAATTTAATCCCATTATTTCCCAGAAACCTGAGAACAAACCAGCAAATACTCATCCCCAGGAAACCAAAATTCAGGATCCCCATCCGCTCTCATCTTTCTCTGGGATACTTGTCGTTAGGTCTGTCAAAATGCAGTCCCTTGGTGAGCTGACTTGCTGCGCCGTCAGGACCCACAGTGGCTGGGCAAGCCTCAGTACCGGAACCCTGCTGGGCCCGCCCGCTCCAGAAACCAGCGCAGCCTCCCTCCCTCGCAGCCCGGCCCTCCAGGCCTCTCCCCCTAAGCATGCTAGCAACACCCCAACAGGCCCACAGTATTCCGGAGTGAAGACAGCCACCCCTGGAAACACCCCTCCATCTTCAAGGCCTACATTTCTCTAGTATTCTGACAGCTCTTAGTAGGGGCAAGCTATGTTGGGGCAAAGCCTCCTGGACTAACCTTGGAAGTGTAATTCAAGACCGGTGGCGATTCAGCTACTCTTAGGTGTGCGGCCTGTGCCACTTGTGACTTACGCTCAGAGGGCAGAATGCGGGCCATGACCACGGCCACGCCCTCTCCCCTTCCTTCCAGGGGCTGCAGCAAAGTATCCTGGCACACTAAAGAACTTTTAAAAGTCATTGATAAGGCTCATTAATGTATCAAAATGTCACCTACTCAATGTGAACCATTAAAAATTATTAGTACAAGTATTAGTAGAAATAGTCATTAAAGTGCAGAAATATCATGAGAAATATCAAGTAGAAATATTCATCACCTTGGAGCTATGCCTGCATCCCTTGCCTCCTGCTCCAAGCCCCTCAGCCACGTGGGTCAGGAGCTGTGCCCTGTGGTCTCAGCCCTCAGCTCAAAGCCCTGAAACCACAGGGTGAGCAAAGAGAGTCTGGGTGGAGAATCAGTTTCACTCAAGCACTTGGAGAAAAACAGCAATGTTAACTGACAAATAATAGAAAGCATATTCAAACACGTAGTACGTTTATGAAGCAGAAAGCAAAAGTCACATCTGTTTTTAAAATAAGATGTTTGCAGCTGCGTCCTCTCATCTTGAAGGGGGGACGTATTTCCTCTCCTCTGCGATTTGGGGAGATGCACAAGCCACACTACAAACCCGCCCAGGGTTGAAGAGCTCCCCTCCTCCCCGCCCTGCTTAGGATGAGCCATGGTCTCGTACTGAGTTCTCCAACAGGCGGAGCCACCATATCTGAAGAGGGAAGGTACTTTTCTCTAACTTAATCAAAGTTAGTGAAACAGGAGGAAGGAGTTACGAAATCATTGCTTTGGAGGCTGTTTCGCCAAATTTGTGTCTTTCAGAAACATTCTGTGGAGAAAGTGACGAAGACAGCCAGCTACTTCCACAGGAACTTCGTGAAGAGACTTTCAGGGGGGCTAATGTTGGAAAAAAAATTTTTAAAAAGATATGGGGAAGCAGGCCAGATGCAGTGGCTCACACCTGTAATTCCAGCACTTTGGGAGGCTGAGAGGGGTGGTAGGAGTTCGAGCCCAGCCTGGCCAACACGGTAAAACCCCGTCTCTACTAAAAGTACAAAAGTAGCCGGGTGTGGTGGTGGGAGCCTGTAATCCCAGCTACTCGGGAGGCTGAAGCAGGAGAATCACTTGAACCTGGGAGGTGCAGGTTGCAGTGCACCAAGATCATGCCACTGCACTCCAGCCTGGGTGACAGAGCAGCAAGACTCTGTCTCAAAAAAAGGAGGGGAGCGGGGGAAGAAAAAAAAAGTAAGTGCAATGGAGCAACGGAGACGAAAGTAGAAAGAATGAACCTGAAATGCATGATTATGCAGCTGATGGTTACCTTTCCTTATCCCCAGTCAGGCCCTGTATCTGCCCAAGCCGCACCTCTGAGTTGGCAGAGGTTGGACTTTGGGGCCCTTAATAAGCTATGCTCATGAGGAAAACCAGGTTACTCCATTTGAGGGTAACCTGAAAGGAATCTATCAGGCATAGAGAGGCTGCCAAAGCTCTGCCATCCAGTAAGCAAACAGTGTGTTCCTTCTCCTTCTACTGGAGCCAACAACTAACCAAGTGGCTCTTTCATCACAGGGCGTGGCGCCATGTTAGCACGGTTTAGCACACCTTTTCCACGGCTGGGTGCAGCAACAATTGAGAGGGCTTCTATTTTTTTTTTCCATTTTTAATGTTTGAGTACACAGTAGGTGTATATATTTACGAGGCACAGGAGATGTTCTGATACAGGCATGCAATGTGAAAGTAGCACACCGTGGAGAACAAGGTCTCCATCCTCTCACTTATCCACTGAGCTACAAACAATCCAATGACACCCTGTAAGTTATTGTTCAATGTACAGCTATTATTGACTGTAGTCACCCTGCTGTGCTGTCAAATAGTAGGTCTCACTCATTCTATTTTTTGGACCTAGAGAGGGTTTTTATATTTCAAATTAAACACGATTTTTTATTGTATATACTGACCAACATGCAAACATATTTATCTGATAAATTAGTAACTGTGTTCAATGCATATTTAGTTCTAGCCATCTTAAGCTTTTTAATGAAGACACTGCTAAATACATTTTCTGCTTTACCTAACTGAAAATAAAATACTACCATCTACTTTTAAAAGTAGACACGGAAATAATGCACATGATTTTTGCCCCAGTTAAGCAAAAGCATAATGATATTTATATGTGTAAGTGATCACGGGAAGGGCAACAGAAAAAATAACGGACTGACCTAAAATTAATAATAATAGTTTTCAAAAACTTGTTAATGCTGCTTTTCAGGCCATAAGCACAGCCAACAAGATATTAAAAATGTTTTCCTCAAAATGAAGCCACAGCTACCATGTTGGCAGCTGTTCAAAGGGTCGCCAGATCTTCCGCTGGAAATTGAAAAGGACAACGGTTTCTACATCTTCCACATAAGCAGCACCAGTATGTGCATCATTTCAGAGTCCTCTTCCCTTGGTCACCAAGAAGGAAGGGGTCTGGAGATGGGAGCCCACATCCAGGAAGCCTGGCCCACGATGGCTCACTGTCTCTCCTTCTATCCACACTCAATTTAAACAAGGAGAAACAGGTCTCATTTTCTTCCAGTATCATTCTCAGTAGCAATTTGCACTTTTCTACAAATGGTCTTTCGTATGGTTATTCTTGCTGAATTGCAAACAATAAGAAAACGCTTCCATAAATCAAGTCTCCTGAATCTCCTCCACTGTTGATAAAAAAGGAGGGTTTCCATTAGGGGAGAGAAAATCAGAAAAGTGCCTGTAAACGTAAGACATAAAAACGTGCTTTCCTTTTCCTGAAATTATCCAAACCCGTGAATGCACCGGTTATCTTGATGGGTATACATCAAACAACAACACGCCTGAGAAACACACAGCTGTGTTTTAGGTGGGTATTTTTTGGTGCCGCGAAAGAATGAGGGCCGTCTGATATAAGGGCGCAGCTCATCTAAGTGTGGAATATATTTTTATTGCTCTGGGAATAGTCACTGTTAACTGAATGCAACAACAAAAAGGGGGAAAAGGAGCATGCAGACCCGAGGGAATCACCAAATCAATTAACAAGTAATTCGGGAACTAATTTCTATATTGCCTCTTAGCACAAAATTGTATCTTTAATTTCTCCGGCAATAAGCCTCTCAATGATGGTCCTAACACACACTGACGCTGTAAATGAGTTTACAAGTATCTCTTTTTGATTGGCTGTACAACATTATTTCTTCACAGTTCAATGCTACTGTAGCCAAGTGCTCTGAAATATTTAATTATACTGGTAGCTACCAGTTACCAATTTGCAAGATCCACAGTGAGTACAGTACATTTTAAAGAACCAGTAATCAACTAATTAAAACCACTGTCAATCCCAGATACTCCAATTACAAACAACTGCTTTCAAATACACTTATTCGAGGATTTCTGCATTAAGGCAAAACGGATCTCGCAGAAGGCCAAGCTGTACCATGGAACGCGGGTACCAACCAAACACCCCTCAGTGTTGGCGCTACTTAGAAAACGTTTCTGCAGCAGTCCCTGGGTGTAGTCCTGTGCCTGAATTTTTAACATAAACAAAATGTTGTTACATATTTTTAAGTTAAGTTAGATACTGGGAGCTCGGTGCTACATAAGGAACTTCAATGTGAAGGCCGCTGGTTTTAGGATAAGCAGACCTGGGTTTGAATCTTATCTTTGCCTCTTCCAGGCTCTAGGAAATCATGCAAGGCAAGCCTCAGCTTTCTCATCTATAAAATGTGCAGGGGAATGAATGCCAACTAGCCTCACAGGACTGCTGGGAATCAATGAGCCTGCGAGATACATAAACACAAAGGATGGTCATGTTCTCTCTTAGTAACCAGATGCTTTCAAATGTAATGCTTTTTATCTATCTCCTTGCATATTAAAAAACAAATAGATAAAACAGCATGAAGCTTAAGAATTCAACTTAGAAAAAGGTGACCAGTCACAATACAATAAAAATATCTGGGTTGAAACAGTAAACAAACACTATTTGTTATTTCTATTTTTTTGAGAAGTGCACAAGGAATGAGGAAATGCCCGTGTCAGTGGTGGAAAAGGTACTGGAAGAACATCTGGAAGGACCTTGGACAAGCTCTTTACCATTCCCGGGACTCAGTTTCCCTATGTAGAAGATGAGGGTGTTCCAGCTTTAAAAACAGCACGTTTGTTGGGCAATTCACCGTAATTCGGGCGCTAGCACAGGGAAAAGCACTCGAGCTGGGTGTGGTGGCTCACACCCATAGTTCCAGCTACTCCGAGAGGCTAAGGCAGGAGGTTCGCTTGAAGCCAGGAGCTTGAGACCAGCCTGGGTGACATGGGGAGGTGGGGAAGGAGAGCACTCAGTTATTTGTGCAACAATGGGAAGATGGAAGGGAAAAATAAATCTTAGGGTTAATCTACAGAATTATAGATTATAATTGTGAACATAATATATAATACGTTACATATCATAACATGTTAACATATTACATGAATTTACATATGTATACACATACTATATATAGTTTTTGTTCTCTGAGAGAAATTACTTGGGAAAAACAGGTAAGATTCTGAATAACAATTTCCAACCTTCATGAACGAAATTATATGAGACGAAATCCAAAGAACACACGTTGGTTTGTGGCCGTGCCTTTGTCAAGCTTCTTAACCCAAACAGAGGACCACGCCTGGGTCACAGCGGCACTTGAACCGCATCTTTTGCTTGATAAACATATTGGCATGGCCTGAAAGGAAATCAATAGCCATCCATCCTTCCCTTGGATGTGCTGGGTATCTACGGCGTGCCGACCCCTCGGGGTCCACGACCAGGGGCCCCTCTTGTTCAGTTCCAGAACTGCCACCCCATTCTCACCAGATCTATCTGGGAAGGTCCACTCACACTCACACCCTCAACACTCCCAGCTTGGGCTCACTCAGGGCTTCTCCAGTCCCTCTTCACCACTGAGCTGCTTCAGCTTCTCCCCATTCCCAAGCTTCTCTAGCTCCTCCTCACCCTTGGGCTTCTCCAGCTCCTCCTCACCCTTGAGTTTCTTCAGCTTCTCTTCATTTTTGAGCTTCTCCAGCTCCACTTCACCCTTGAGCTCCTCCAGCTTCTCTAATTCTTGAGCTCCTCCAGCTCTTCCTCACCCTTGAGCTTCTCCAGTTCCTCCTCACCTTTGAGTTTCTCCAGCTCCTTGTCACCTTTGAGCTTCCTCTCAATTCTTGAGCTTCTCCAGCTCCCCCTCACCCCTGGGCTTCTCTAGCTCCTCCTCACTCCTGGGCTTCTCCAGTTCCTCCTCACCTCTAGGTTTCCCCAGGTCTTAAGTAACCAATAAGTTTCAAAATCATCCTCATTTACTCCTTCCCTCCAGTACAGGAGGAGTGAAAAAGCACTTTAAATTTTATTAAGAACTGTGCACATTTACCAGAAGAAAGTAGTTTTCATGTTATAAAACCTACTTATTATTGAATACAATGTCCAACTTTAAAAATGATCCGCACAGCCTCAAAGTATCTCCCCCAAGACATGCATCCCTATCTTTATCAAATGGAAAAATAAGAACTCAAGGGAGAAATCCAATAGGTCTCGCCTTGTCCAAATGACCAGGGTCAATGTCCTCAGGAATAAGACAGGTGGCTGTCAGGTGCCTCCGGTAGACAGCACCAGGAAGGTGCAAAGCTTCTGTGGTTTTCCTGCCAGAAATGTAGATCTTCTATCTATTCAGGAGATGACATTGGGCAATCCAAATTAAAGGGCTTTCTACAAAGTAACTGATCAATATTCCTAAAACAGTGTCAAGGTCATGGACCGTAAGAAAGACAGGAAATTTCTCAGGGTGGAAGTGGCAAAGTAAATAAAGCAATTAGTGAAAGGAGGGATCATGGATTGGATCCTGAGATAAAAAAGAACGTTTCAGGAAAAACGTGAAATGTGAAGAAGGCATATAGATAAGTTACTAGTACTTTACCAATACTAATTTCCTGGGTTTTATAGCTGTACTAAGTTACATAAAAATGTCCACAGTGGAGGAAGCTAAGTGAAGGGTATATGGGCTCTCTGTATTATTTTTTGCAAATTTCCTTCAAATCTAAAATTACTTCAAAACAAGAAGTTAAAATTTTTAAAGTT
>NW_016809768.1:2169742-2209891 GCF_001698545.2 Rhinopithecus bieti
GTGAAGGGTATATGGGCTCTCTGTATTATTTTTTGCAAATTTCCTTCAAATCTAAAATTACTTCAAAACAAGAAGTTAAAATTTTTAAAGTTCCCTGTAGTCCCAGCTACTTGGGAGGCTGAGGCAGGAGAATGGCGTGAACCCAGGAGGCAGAGCTTGCAGTGAGCTGAGATGGTACCACTGCACTCCAGCCTGGGTGACAGAGCGAGACTCTATCTCAAAACAAAACAAAAAAAAAAGTAAAGTTCTGCTTTAATCCTAGCCCAATTCACTTGTTACTGTGTTCCTATTCATCCAATTTAACACCACATGTATACATATTTTCATGTTCCAATTATTACACACAGTTTTATGTTTTATGCTTTCAGTTATCTCTAAAGAGTATTCAAATTGGCCACTTTAATGGCTGTACATCCTGGTACTATTCAGTCAGCAATTACTAATTTAACTTCTTGCTTGTTGAAAATTTGTAGCTCCCAGAATTTTAATATTATAAATAACTGCTATGCACACTGTTTTACACTAAAGGTGTTTTTCCATTTCTCCTAGTGAATTATTCCTTTGAGGATAAACTTCTACAAGACAGATCACTGGGACAAAGTGCATCAAATTTCTTATGTCCATCATATATGACTGTTAGATTGCCCTTCAAGAGGGCTGGGTCAAGTTTCAGGACTATAGCAGTGCATTTCCACAACTCTGCTCCTCCTAATATTTCTTAGAGTAGGATTTTATCGTTCTTTGTTAATGATACATTTTAGTATACAATGATTTCATACTGTCTTAAATCTCCATTACTTTAGATATGAGCAAAGGAAGGCCACACACCCACATCCAGGGCTATCTGCTTCTCACGGTTCTCACTGCCCGATCATGACTTGGCACATTACTCATGTCTCCACCAGTACTTCTATGTAGTTGGTGTTTTATATATTTGTATAAAATTAATTTTATGTACACTAAAATACAAACATTCTTGTTTTAACACTAATTCCAGTCACAGAGGTTGTGGCTGATAGACACTGAACAATACGGTAAAAACCTGGCAATTACAAAAACAGTCTGGTGTTCCTAAACCTTGTGGGTTTAACCTTAAAGAATTCCTTATAAACAAAATTATGTATGTGAAGACATTTATTTAGACAAATTTCTTCTGTATAAATACTCAAAAGTAGAAAAGTTATATAAGAAACCAGTTTTCTGAAATTATTTTGGGTCACTGGCAAAAGTTTTATTCTTTGCAGATTAAAAAAAAATGTGACCACTTTTGTGTAACCTAAATATACTATCTTATATACATAAAAGTTAAAGAATGTTGACTTAAAAATTATAATGTTCCTGAAAATACAATTTAATGAATACTGCAACTTCTCCAATATAACATATTATTTTAAACAAAATCTGTTTCGATGAAGAAGACATTTTAGCCAGGCACGGTGGCTGTAATCCCAGCACTTTGGAAGGCCGAGGCGGGCGGATCACCTGAGGTTGGGAGTTGGAGACCAGCCTGAACAACATGGAGAAACCCCATCTCTATTAAAAATACAAAATTAGCTGGGCATGGTGGTGCATGCCTGTAATCCCAGCTACTCAGGAGGCTGAGGCAAAAGAATCACTTGAACCTGGGAGGCAGAGGTTGTGGTGAGCTGAGATTGCACCATTGCACTCCAGCCTGGGTAACAAGAGTGAAACTCCATCTCAAAAAAAAAAAAAAAAAGAAAAAAGAAAAGCCATTTTACACAATTAACTTATGCTACCTAGTATTACTACCACCAGCAACCTCCCTAACAAATACCCTCCCTGCTGTGTAAACAATGCGGGAGGAAGAACATGTCTCGGAGTGTGCACCATCAGGAAGCACGTGGCAAAGGAGACGTGAAGGATGCACACATGTATCAACAGGGAAGACAGAGAGCAAAAGCCCAAGAACGGATGGGCATCGAAGGAGAGAAGAGGAAAGAGAACACATCTCATCAGTTTTGTCGGACCAGAAGGCATCTGACACGGGCCTCATGGATGGCAAGATTTTCACAAGCACAGATTAAAGGGATGGCACCAACCAAAGTTAAGAGTCATCTGTGTGTGAGGCCAGAAACAAAGAAGCCCCAAGTGACTCCATGCACCTAGAAAGGGGATCTCAAAGTATGGCTCCTGGATTAGCAGCATCAGCATCACTTGAGAACACAGAAATGCAATTTCTTGCCAGGTGCAGCAGCTCATGCCTGTAATCCCAGCACCTAGGAAGGTGGAGGTGGTTGGATTGCCTGAGCTCAGGAGTTTGAGACCAGCCTGGGCAACATGGCAAAAACTGGTCTCTATTAAAAGTACAAAAAATTAGCCAGGTATGGTGGTGCACGCTTATAGTCCCAGCTACTTGGGAGGCTGAGTTATGAGGATCAATTCAACACAGGAGGCAGAGGTTGCAGTGAGCCAAGATTGCACCATTTCACTCCAGCCTGGGTGACAGAGTAGACTCTGTCTCCAAAAAAAAAAAAAAAGAAATACAATTTCCTAATACTTGATTCTGACCTACTCAGGCAACCTCTGGGCCCACAGAGACTCTGATGAACACTGGAGTTCAAGGACCTCATATGATCTTGATCCAGGTGCCAGACAGCACAGATTCTCCAGGACAGCCCTGCATACAACAGCCTGCCTTGCTGGTCCCCCACCGGGAAAGTACACCGTGTACTTGACGCTTGATCTCGCATTGAAAAGATGGCCACGGGCCGGGCATGGGGGCTCATGCCTGTAATCCCAACACTTTGGGAGGCTGAGGCAGGTGGATTACCCGAGATCAGGAGTTCGAGAACAGCCTGACTAACATGGTGAAACCCCGTCTCTACGAAAAATACAAAACTTAGCCAGGCGAGGTGGCTCATGCCTGTAATCCCAGCTACTCAGGAGGGTGAGGCAGGAGAATTGCTGAAGGTCAGGAGTTTGAGACCAGCCTAACATGGTAAAACCCTGTCTCTACTAAAATACAAAACGTAGCTGGGCATGGTGGCCTGTGCCTGTAATCCCAGCTACTTGGGAGGCTGAGGCAGGAGAATCGCTTGAACCTGGGAGGCAGAGGTTGCAGTGAGCCGAGATCGTGCCATTGCATTCCAGCCTGGGTGACAGAGCAAGACTCTGTCTCAAAAAAAAAAAAAAAAAAAAAAAAAAGAAAAGAAAAGAAAAGAAAAGAAAAGAAAAAAAGACGGTCATGGTGAGCACAGATTGCATGGTGGGGCAGGAGGGGATGCAACAGCACAGGTTTTTCTAGAAAGTTTCAGAGAGGACTCCTGGATTTGAATCCCAGCTCTTCCACTCACGGGGAGGTAACATCAGTCTCATACCTTAACATCCCCAAACCTCAAACTCTTCGTCTAGAACAGAGTAGCAAGTTGTGTCTTAGGTTGGTGGAGGATTAAATGAGGTCTTATGATGAGGCATCCAATGTAATAATGCACAATACATACTCGGCATATAACTGCCAGAATTCTTATTACAAGTCTCACACAGTACTAATGTGGTTGATTCTGATGAGTTTAAGCAGAAGCAAAGGTTACAGAGTAAATATTGCAGGGAGCAGATTGGACTGAACTAGGAGGACTAGGCTTGGGACGGCCCTAAGATGTTAATAGTATTTTGAAATGTTTCTGTTTTCACCAGTCTGCAAACATTATAGTATTAGGTATTTTATAGACAATGTCTAACTAGGAACATATTTCCTAAACTAACAAACTCTTCTGTTTTTGGGGGGCGGACAGAGTCTCACTCTGTCACCCAGGCTGGAGTGCAGTGGTGCGATCTCAGCTCACTGCAACCTCCCCCTCCCGGGTTTAAGCGATTCTCCTGCCTCAGCCTCCTGAGTAGTTGGAATTACAGGCATGCACCACCATGCCCGGCTAATTTTTGTATTTTTGGTAGAGATGGGGTTTCACTATGTTGGCCGGAACTCCTGACCTCAAGTGATCTGCCTGCCTCAGCCTCCCAAAGTGCTGGAATTACAGGCATGGGACACCGCACCCAACCCAAAACTAACAAACTCTTCCATGCCTAGTTTATAATATTTACATTCCTATATATTTAATTATAGCTGTCAGCTTTGGTACCAAGGAAACAGTGTTTTTTGGTTTCAAAACTTGGCCTTCAGTGAGCCAGTTAAAAGTAAATTCTTTTACTTTTAGACGTAGGAAAGGAAAAAGTGTTTTTGCTACTCAAAACTCTCTGATAAAAATGTCAGTGCCTGATGACTTTCCTGCAAAGCCTCAAGAGGACTGTGAAGACTTCTTAAGCTGCCACCTTTAGAACTTGTGGAGCCAAAGGCTCTGGAGTAGGCAACAAGCAGACCCATGTCATCAAGCGGTGTGTGAGGGAGAACCACAGCGATAGTCTTGGGACAGAGTGGACAGTCTGGGCTTTCCTGACCATGTCTGGGAAAATGTGTCTGGTGTGAGAGCCATGCCAAGTGCGGTAAGTTCCATGGTTGCTGCTTCTAAACAAAACATGAAACGCTGACGGCCAGTGATTCTCTCTGCCAGGAGAGGTGCTTGTTTGGGTGTCAAATTCTGTATTCACAAAGGACAAAACTCAGCTTGGGAGAAGTCCTGTTCCACAGTCCAAGTTCCTACACGAGGAGAAACTGAGTCTGCTGTCAGGAACTGTTAAATAAATACTATAGAACTGAAATAAGACTTTAACGATATGATTTCCTCAGAATTATTGGTCTTGGTAGATATCTTTTTTTTTTTTTCTTTTGAGAGAGATCCAAAAAGGAGTCTAGTAGCGTGATCTTGGCTTACTGCAACCTCCGTCTCCTGGGTTCAAGTGATTCTCATGCCTCAGCCTCCCAAGTAGCTGGGATTACAGGTGCGCACCACCACGTGGGGCTAGTTTTTGCATTTTTAGTAGAGATGAGTTTTTGCTGTGTTGGCCAGGCTGGTCTTGAACTCCTGGCCTCAGGTGATCCACTCACCTCGGTCTCCCAAAGTGCTGAGATTAGAGGCGTGAGCCACCACACCCAGCTGGTAGACATCTGTTCTGTGTAGTGTTTGCAAATGGCCAAAGACTGTGGGAAGTAGTCATAGCTACTTGTCATGTGTGTGGAATTTAACCTTTAAGGTGAAAGGCCTCCTAAGTCTGACCTGGGGTCCCTGCACTCCTGCTCTTTCTTTCTTTTCCCTATCTTTTCCTTCTTCTCTTCTCTCTTTCTCTTCATTTTTTTTTTGTGAGACGCAGTCTTGCTCTGTTACCCAGGCTGGAGTGCAGTGGCACAATCTCAGCTCACTGCAGCCTCCACCTCCTGGGTTCCTGCAATTCTCCTGCCTCAGCCTCCCGAATAGCTGGGACTACAGGTGCCCGCCACCACACCTGGCTGATTTTTTATATTTTTAGTAGAGACGGGGGTTTCATCGTGTCAGGATGGTCTCGATCTCCTGACCTTGTGATCCACCCACCTCGGCCTCCCAAAGTGCTGGGATTACAGGCATGGGCCCCTGCGCCCAGCTGTATCTTTCAGTAATGAAGTAAGTATACAGCCATCTTTTATACCTGGGAGAAATTAAACAAAACACAAAGCACCACAGCCACTATCAAAGCAACCAGTGACACAACTGATGGACAGCAGGCACCTGCTCAATCCACAGGCTTTTCCAGAACATCCCCAGCTGCAGGCCCAACGTTTGCCCGCGGCCCTGAGGAGCTGCCTCTGCAAGGAAAGGGAGTTTTGGTTTTCAAAACCAGCCTGAAGGAGGTCTCCCATGGACGCGATTGAAAGGCCTTAACAGCTGTAAAATGCACTGCACAGAGAGCTACGCACCTTGGATGAGGATTCGTTCCAGCAACAGTCTTATTTCAAATGACAACAGTTTACCAAACTTAGGAGAGTTTCAATGGAAACCCTCAAGTTGGAGTACTTCGAGTCTCGTATGTTTCCTATCTAACGCGTGCGGCCTTGTAAGCTTTTCTTTTTTATTCTCAAACATGTTGGTCAGAAATCAAGTGGCCTCACCTTGTATGACCAGGAAGGCCTAAGCTAGGACATTCCAGATGGAAAGAACATGGCAGATGGCCCTCGGCCACACAGAGCTCAGCTCCCGTCCCAGCTCTGCTACTACCCAGCTGTGTGTTACAGGATGAAATATGTCCCCCCAAATTTGCACATTGAAGCCCTCAGCCCCAGGCGGACTGTATTTGGAGACGAGGACTTTAAGGGGGTCTGTAACGGTCAATGGCCTTGTACAGATGGGGCCCTAATTCAATGGGACTGGCATCATTATAAGAAAAAGAGACACCAGACGTGTGCACATGGAGTCCAGGCCATAGGAGGGCACAGCAAGAAGGCAACAGGCTCAAGCCAAGGAGAGGTCTCTTCAGAAACTGCCAGGCCTTGTCTTGGAGAACCGAGAGATCAACTTCCGCTGTTTAAGCCGGGGCTGCCCGGCCTGCCCCACTGTCTCCCCAAGCCTTAATGTTCCCATATGGGAAAGCGGACCGCGGCACTTCCTAGGTAAGAGGGACGGCAGCAGAAAACTCTAGCACAGGGCACTCGAAAAAGTGGTCAATAAACGCTGGTTACCGCCAATACTCTGGTACATGAGAACCCCCATCATCTCAAACCCTGTGGGGACAGAGTAAGAAGGGGAGGGAGATCCATTCCGTGTGGCCACAAGTCTCTAAACCCCCACACCACTGCTCCTACAAACAATACGGGGAAATCAACCCCCCTCTGCAGGGCAGCCAGAGTCCTTGGCAAGCAGATGCCCCGGGCCTTTAGGACCCTCCTGCCCACTTCCTCGTGAACCTCTCCATCCGCAGCTCTGCTCTCCGCCTCCCTCCTGTTCTGTCACCACCTACTTGTATGTCCCAGTTCAGTGGGATTGTCCCCATCTCCATTTAGCTGTCCTTTCCTCACCCTCTCCTGTCTAACTCAGTAGAATTCACCATTCTTTGGTGTGACACCCGTCCACTTGCATTGGGGGTCATGGGATGGGATTGTCAGTACATGTCTGAGCTGAGCCCGGGGGCTGCAGACACCTTCTGCCTCCTCCAGCCCTAGCAGAGGACCCAGGGCATGTCACACAAGGACCAGAGCACAGTTGTTACTAGCTGATCACATCTGATAAGAAATTAATTCTAGAAATAAGTATCTTATTGATTCATCAACACAAAAACAAGTTCTGGCAACATTAACTTTGAGAATCTTCCCTTTACTTGTAGAATAGCTTGTATTTCTGGAGCTCATGGGGAATTGGATTTCACCACCACTGCTCAACTTTTAAAGAAAATAAGCACTATTTTGCTGAAACAAATCACTTAGATACTATCCCGGTGAAACGGGAGGCAGGCAGGGAGGCAGGGAGGTGCTGGGTAGAGAAGGGCAGGCCACCTGGCGAGAGCTCCACCCTTGGGCCTATGCCCACAGACCTAGGTAAGGACAAGCACTCCAGTTTTTGCGCCCAAACACTGCATTTTCCGAGACCACCCCGGCCTGCCATGCCCCCCCATCCTGTGCCTATAAAAACCCTGAGACCCTAGCGGGCACACACACAAGCAGCTGGGCATCGAGAGAAGCACACCGGCAGAAGAACACACCCACAGACTCTGGAAGGCCACCAATGGCAGAATGATGTGGATGACATGGAATTCAGCTGGCGGCGGTAGGAGGAGAGTCTGGCCACTCAGTGGCTGGACTCCAGGGGAAGACCACCTTCCCACTCCATCCCCCTTCTGGCTCCCATCCATCTGCTGAGAGCTACTGCCACCACTCAGTAAAACCTTGCACTCCTTCTCCAAGCCAACGTGTGATCCAATTCTTCCAGTACACTAAGGAAAGAACCCTGAGATACAGAAACCCTCTGTCCTTGCAATAAGGCAGAGGGACTAATTGAGCTGATGATCACAGGCCGCCTGTGGACAGCCAAGCCAAAAAGCACACTGTAACACATGCCCACGGGGGCTTCAGGAGCTGTAAACGCCCAGCCCAAGACCATGCTGTGGGGTCAGAGCCTACGCTCCCCACAAGCCGCCTGTCTGCCTGCCCTGCTAGGGGTCTGAGCTGCAGGGCCCCGAAGAAGTGAGCCACACCCCATCACACGCCCTGCGAGGGGGATAAAGGAACTTTTCCTGTTTCACTAGCTCCTGGATAATGGATACACAGACGACACACTGAGTCTTAAAAGTAACTTCCGTTCTTGGAAGTGCCATTCTGCTGGCATGGCAGTTGGTAGCGTCTGAAGCACCTTGGCCTACGCTACTTTCCATCACCCTCATGCAGGCCTCACGACCAAGGGAAGTATTCTTTCCGATTGCTTTGCAGATTTGTGTATAAATGATGGGTTTTGTGTTTTGACTAAAGTAATTCCAATAAACATTCTGTGCATCTTGCGAGGAACATACTGTCACCCACCAATGTTGCCAAAAGGGCGGGGATGTAGGGGAGGGTGTGCCCGATATACTCAAAGACGGATGACTGTCATTTCACGTGTAGGCCTCCAGATATTCTGGACTGTGCTGGCAATGACAATATGAGATTTGAGGAGTCAAAGTAAAAGCACTGATACACCTGCCTGGCCATTAAATTAATCATCGTAACTGGGCCCGGTCTGTTGTGAACCAGGCTGAATATAAGACTCTCACGGAGCTGTTCACCCAAGTGAGGTCAATTAGCTTGCAGGGCACGGCAAGTTCACCCAGTAAATTATCTGCTTCTGGGGAGCACAACGGGCCCCGATGCCCAGGCAGAGCTGATTTGCCACGTGGGTGGGCATCGTACACTTGGCGAGCCTCTCGCTCACCTTGTTTCCTCAATGGTTGGGCTTAATAAACGTGAGCTGTCCTCCTGTAAACCTCTGCCTACGCAGAGAGGCCGCAGGCCTGCGGAGCTCCTCTCTCCACAGCCCTGAAGGAAGGGCACTGCCATTCCTCTCCATCTCTTCCAATCTCTATCAAGTTTCGGTGCGGTCTTCACATTTGTTTCCTCCATGAAAGCAGCACGCGATGGAGAGGCAGTCAACCAACTCACTGTGACCAGTGTCCACGTTTCAGGAGCTGTTAACGCGGGCGTCATTAGGCTGCTTTCATTCTGTCCACGCCACACAATACACCCCTCGTGTTGATCCCAGGTACCAGACAACACAGGTCGGTGGCCTGCGGCAGGCTGGACGAGGGGATTAACTCCAGAGGTGCCTTTCACTTAATTGACAATTGCCTCTTTCTACTCAACTGAGGATCAAAACACGCACGGCTTCAAAACAGCTCACAGGCCTGATGGCGGGTGCGGTGGGCTTGTCCCGGGCAGGCCGGCTCTTCCTCTGACCGCTTGGGAAGGTTCTTCCCGTGGCTTCAGAGGGCTGCTGGAAAATGACCGCTCTCATAGCTGACTCCCTGGAGGTGGTCATGACATCAGGGTTCAAGGTCAAAATGAAGACTTAACAAAAAAAGTTTTGAGGAATGTTGTTTCTTTGGTGTCTCCACCGAGCATCACAAAAGGGAGCCTGCCGGATGGAAGGTCCCCCTTAGCGCCCTGCAGCCCCGAGAACTGACAAACAACACCTTGGCGGGCATCGCAGAGGAAGGACCAGAGTGGGTGGCCTGCAAGAAAAGGACCCCCAGCACGTGACCACCGCAGCCATCAGGGCTGTTGCCTCCCGATGCACACCTCTCTGCCTACCTTTCTTTGAGGCAAGCAGAGACCTGGTTCTCTCAAAACATCAGCCAGTTGATCAAATAAACAAACACAAAACTTCCGAAAGTCACAGGCAGTGTTCTTCCCATGAACCTCTAAGAGCTCTCTGTGAGTCCTGCTAGCACCTAAATCCTTAAACACAAAACCATGAGTGCGAGACACCTGGCCAAAGCTGAGCCAGGCCAGGGGCGGCCCCTCTGAGGGGTCTGCATGACAGGGAGGGGTCGTCCCCATGGCCTGAGGCACAGAGCATGCCCCGCACACTTTCTGCATTTCTCATTCCTGACTAACCCTAGGAATGCCAATCCTCTGACGGTCCAACCACAAACCAGGGACGGGGAATAATGGCTACATACAGTTGGCCTGTCTGAAGCAGGAAGAAAAGACCCCCAAATGGAAGCATGATAAGGCAGAGATGGTATCTTCCATTCTGTTTCATTCTCTGAAACCTCATGAGACAACACATAGTCTAAAAAGATGTCATGAGGAGGTTCCGTGTGTCCCCACCAAATAAAAATAACATGTTTTCAATTGTGTAAGTATGACGAAATACACTGAGCACGATTTTCAAAAAATTCAAATCCTTCTAGTGTACGCTACCAAGTACAAGGCAAGTCTTGAACGGTTTCTGCAGCCTGGACATCAGGGGCAGGAGGGGATGGCCAGGTTCTCTGGCCAGGGCTCTGCGAAGGGCAGGGAGGAGGCCAAGGCGTACGGCTGTGTATCTGTACTCAAATATAGAGATTAAAAAATGCTAAAAAGAAAGAAAGAAAGGAGAGACACAGCTGCCATCCCCCAAACAGACCTCCCATCTGCCACCCACGATTTGCATGTCACCTTCTCCGGGCTCATTTGTACTTCATTAACTGCCATTGACTTAACAAGATTTATGCAAATGGCACCATAGGAGCTCCCTAACTCCCACTGCAATCAAGTGATTATGTATGTACAACTCTCCACAGCAATGAAAAATTAATACGTGACAAGCCCACTCGCCGCTGAGCCAGGCCTCTGGCTTTTATTTTTCTTGCTTTGCTTTTAATTTTACTCCAATAGACCTTATCTTCTTAGTTAAAAAAAAAGAAAGAAAGAAACCGAACTCTCTGAACCAATCTCTTCCAAGACCCCAGAAAGGACACAAAAGGAGAAACAGACCCAGGTCCACAAGAAATGAAGTTATAGTCCAGAAAATAAGTTATATTCTTGATGAGGAATCTGTAATTGGGAGAAAGAAGAGATAATGTCATTGACCATCACGAATCGGTGAACTCCCACACTGAGATCGGGGGAGCCTTGGTGCTCACGGTGAACCAGCTATCACATGGAAGTGAAAGTGGGTTAACATAAGCCACTGCGACATGTACAATCTGTAAACTCAGAGGTTAGGTTGCAGAGTGTTGAAGGCTGACTTGCTGGGTCCTAAACCATCCGTTACAAGACTCCTGTTGGGGGAAAGAAGAGTCTGCATTAGCAACTCCACGCAGGTTGCTGAAGTTCTGAAACGATTCCTCTGCCATTAGGCAAAGGTCCATTAGCTGGTGTGTGAGGCTCTAATCACGCAGACCTGAGTCTTTCACACAGGCTGAGCACCAAGACACAGTTCTCTGCAGCTGGTGACAAAAGCAGAGAACACGTTTGCGGCAAACACGGTGAGGATGGGAATGGAAAGATGCCTCCCACCCGGAGAATGGCTGAGCACGGCTGTGTTATCCCTGGAGAAACATGTTGCTGCAGGCAGTCTCAGAAGTTTCTTTACACAGTCATAAGATACTTTCGTCTCAGGTTGTGGTTCACTTATTTAATTTAAAACATGTAACGTTGCTTCCTAAGCTTTCTGAAGGCTTTTCATCGACGGGCAGTGGAAAGGGCATGGGCGTGGGGGCAGAGAGGCCTGGTCTGCATCCTTGCACCTACTTCCTGGCTGCCTGGTATAGGGTCCTCCCCATCTCTGTGTTTAAAATAAGGACAACACAGCTACCACAACTGTGGCAATGTCGAGGATTAAATGGGATCCCGAATGAATAGCACTTACATAATAAGCACTCATTTAATTGTTCATTTATTCAACAAATAATTCGGTTGAGTTTCTAGAATATGGCCTTCAGGCTCCATCCCCTGCAATCCTCTCATTTCATTTCCACACTGAAGTCATCACACCAGGAGGGTCAGGAATTCGGGCTACCTGGAGTGATCTATGTTCCTTTAGAAACAAGGGCACATGCAGGGATGTGAGATAAATTGATACAACCGTCTGCAGATCCACATCCATCTGCCCGATGCACAGAGAGGCTTTGACAAGGGTGCCCTGAACATGACTAATTCAAAAATCCAGTATTGCTAACATTTAAAAATTCTCTGTGGAACCTCCACATCTAACTGCTTCAAGGGCTTCAGACATCATCCAGTTCCCCATTTTACAGATGAGGCACCTGAGGCCTGGAGAGCCAGCCACAGGGGGACTCTGCTGGGCCAGGTGTGGATTTGAGGAGGGAGCTGTCTGTGGCTGCAAGAGGGGGACAATTAGGAGGGACAAGGAGCTCCCTGTGCCCAGGAGTCACCGGGAAATCAGACCATGATTTAGATTTCAACGAGATTACTTTGAACATTCACAATCGAAAGGCTTCCAAGGACTGGATAATACTCATTTTACGCTTGATGGTCAACTCCAATCTGCACCACATATTGAAAAGCTAGTCTGCAAAGCTAGCCCCCTCCACAGATGAGCAGGGTACAAATTGAATGAAGGTTCCAATTATTCTGGGGGCCCGCCTGGCTCGCACAGAGGGACTCCTGCCAGGCTGGTGAGCACTCCCACCCAAATCAACCACAGACAGGCATTAAGAAAACGGTCTATTATTAAGTTTTAATATTCCCCAAAGTAAATGTCCTGGCACCAGTTTATAAAAAAGAAAATAAAATGTTAAATGATTTTAAATTCCAGTTGAAAAGGTATCAATGGCATAAAATTACACATTAAAATCAGCTTATGCAGAGTTAGGTTAAAAATAAATGCACCAAGAAAGAATAAACAACTATGTGCATGGACCTCTAAAGTGAAGGACCTTTTTTATAGTGAAAACACCACCCACCATCCAAGTGGGAAGTTCTGTTGTTGCTTTCTTTGAATATATGGAGGGAAGAGAACCTCTCCTTAAGGTGCTCTGGGCCAGTCCATACATATGCGGCCCAGTGGATGAACGTGTGTCTTATACAGGTGCATGAGGGCCTTGGTGATGACCTGTAGGCCTCCTTCTTCTCTGCCTGGCAAAGGCATGCCCTGTGAGCAAGGAAGAAGCAAGCCTGATCCCGGGCAGGGTCAGTTACGCTGCGGACAGAGGTGTGGTCTTTGCAGTACTTCCTGGGCATCCTGGGAAACTCTGTGGACTCCCTCCTCTGGTCTCACCCAAGATGCCGTGGCCCTATTTAACCCCTACCTCTCCCACATCTTCACGCTGACACTGCCTGGCCACCCTCTAAGGCTGTGTTCCTATTTGCTTCAAATGGACGAAACCTACATGACCAGAATAATCCTCCCGTTTTTAAGGGCAGCCAGTGCCTACACAGTTCCTAAGGGATTAGGGACGCGGCGCAGGTACCCACAGGAGAGAAGACAGCAAAGCAGTGAGCTGGACCAGAGGTGCACACCGGTCACAAGCCCTGTGCCTGAGAGGCGGAGCCATTCTCCTGCCCACAGAGGCTTTTGCTCAAGAAGGATGCACTCCAAATCAATTGGCTTTCTTTAACAAACCACAAGATGCCATTTCCAGAAGCCACTGTGTGGGGTTGAACTCTATTTTTATTCTCCTTGGAAATCGAACCACAATCTACGTCACACGTGGACTCCAGGGTTTTTTTTTTTTTTCTTATTGGAGACATAAAGTGATTTAGAATCCGGTTCTGGGCTAATGAAACCCTGTTCCAGGCTAGCAACACAGGCCAAAACAAATGGTTGAATTCAAGGCCTGTTGTGTAATGAGGAAGTTTAATTAAGGCCCCACATTACAGCTGTAAATGTTCCTTTATATAATAAGGTCTAAATGAAACCGAACCTAATCAAAGTTACAATTCCTTCATTAGCAAATTACAAACAAGAGCGCACAGCTGACACACCGGCCATGATTATCACAACTAATTGCCTCGTTGTTACAAACCAGCCTGAAACAGTGTTCAGATGTCCGTCTGTGAGAGCAAATTAGGGCCACGTCGGGCTGTTCCTGTGATCACAAGGGGCTCTTGTAGGCGATCTGAGTTACCCCTGTTGCCCGGCGGCCCGCGGCCCAATCAAAGCCGTGCTACAAAGGCAGCCTTTGAAGGCTCTCAGCCTGGAAACGCACTCCATATGCAGGCGGGCAGCCTGCACTTCATTAGGTCTGTTGTCTCCGTTCCCTCTTCTCATTCTAATGATCCCATTTGAATACACACAGGAACTCTGCTAATTGATGTCAAGTGACAGACTTCTACATTCATCAACAGAGCACAGCAGACAGACCTTGGCGCGCGAGCCAGCATCATCTCCGGGAAGACCTGAGGTGTGTCTCCGGCGACAGGGAGGGAAGGATGGGGATGCTGCTCACCTGTTTAATTGGGATGGCTCGGCCGCTCCCGATGCTGTCCGCACGACTCTCCAGGCCTTTCTTCTCTTTGTCTGGGTCGCTCCCTTTCCGAGACTGCAAAGCAAAAGGAAAGTTGGCATCTGGGTAAGGGCTGTGGTTCACAGACGGGCTCTGCCCGTTTGCAGAATTCCTACCAATACACATTTAGAAAACACGCGTGATCTATGTGTGCACACAGACATGTCCGACCAGCAGACCGCTCGGTAGTTCATCTCCACTGACTCATCATTTTTAAAGAGAACCGTCTAAACTTTCCCGCTGACTTTTCCACCACAAAATTATCTTTTAATTCTTTTTTAAAAAGTTCAAAATTCAATGACTACAAACCAATGGGCCATAGAGGAAAGTAACGCCCAATAGAAAAACGCATTCGAAAGCTGCAGTTCACATAGCCGAGGAAAAAAGGGGCTGCTCAATGTTCATTTGGAAAATCCACTACATAAACATACATATTTAACTAATGTTTGAAGGATTTTAAAATTCTATTAACTAGTCAGCTGTGCGATTTAACGGCACACCCTCGATTAGTATCAAGGTGCTGTTAACATTTTCCTTGTATCGCTTCTGGATGGGTGGAAAATGGCAAATTCGAAGTTAAGCTAATGGACAAAACCACAAAAAATAACGAAGGGAAAAGAAAACCCCTGAAAATCGCCTTTGGACCACAGGTCAGTATTTGGGAAGTAACGAACAGCTTTGTTTGACAAGGTCCTGAGTCAATTATCTCCGATGCACTGCTGACCTGCTGCGGACGACGAGTGCCGGGCGCTGGGCGGGAAGGGTGGCGACCTTTAACCCAGGGAAGCCCCAGCCAAAAGCACACGTTGACTTGGGTAAAACTGAAGGAGCTCCATCGTCTCAGCCTCCTCTCTCGATGGCATGAGGAAGTGTGAGCACAATGATTTTCTGACAGATTTATTTTATTATGAGAGAAAGATCGGAGACTCGTCCTCCTTAATAACTGTGCTGACAAGTGACAACTTCACTCCATTACTTTTCAATGGGAACATTACTCACGCAATATTGAAAATGGAGAAACATTTTCATGTGCTTTTCAAATCTGAGATGATATATGAAATGAACAGACTTTGTGGTGTCCACTGCTACAATGAAACGCTAATGGAATCCAGGTTCAAAGGGATGTGAGATGGAACAGCTGATTTAAAAAATATACATATTAAAAGGGGGCAATGTCATGGGTCGTAATAAAAACAAGGGCTGATGAGACACATTTAGGATTCCAGAGGTATCCTCTGGATAGAGGCTGCTACCAAATTAAGGAGGAGGACAAGGAAAACAGTTCCCATGATGGAAACTCAGATCCAGCACTTCAAAGGGTGCTATTCTCCTGCGCAGCCGTGCTCATTAGGAAATACGCTTCGCAGATGGTGATAAGAGCTGATGTTTATTGAACACCTACTATGTGCCAAGCACTGTGCACTTGTTTCCCTTAGGATGGTGGATGCCTAGAATGAGATGACAGGGAATAAATCAAGTAATAAACACAAAGTTGCAGAAGATATAAAACGTAAGGTTAACCCTTTGGGCTAGGAGGAAAACAGAGATATTTATCAATTCCTTGTCAAGAGCTCATTTTTCTCTTTAATTAATTAATAATGTATAGTAAGAGCTACACAATAGCCTTAAATTCTTTTCTCCACGTCTCAATTGATGAGAAAAGCTGGCTCCTGAGGTTCCTACTTTTAAAATAAATTTCAAAGCACACAGTGATAACACTAAAAAAATTTTTTTTTTAATTAACAAAGAATATTTACGAGTACTTTGGGAATTTTACAAATTCTAAATTTCTAAATTTGGAAATCCATCTTCATTATTCTCTATTAACCAGAATAATTAACAAAACAAACATTAAAAAATTAACATGTTCCTCAAGGCAGCACATCTGTCCCCCCCAGCCACTCCATGCTCAGAACAGAATTTCAGATTCCACTTGAAATGGAATAGCTCATTGCCCTGCTGCAAACACCTTAGAACACGAACTGTGAACAACAAAACTCAACATCTGATCACACACTGAGATAAAAGAGACTGAAACTTCAGTAAGACTTCATTGCAAAAATAAAACAAAAATTTCCTGACAACTTTAACAATTGGCTGGAGACAGTCAAAACACTAAAATTTCCAGGAAAGAACAGTGGCAAGCTGTTAGGCAAAAGAGTTTGCTGTACCTCAGCCCCACAATCACTTTGTCTACATCAGGCTGTATCCATAACATTGAAATCCGACAACCAGACTCAATCAAATCCAATGGACAGAGACACCCCAGCATATACAAATTCCCAGTAGGGTTTCCTTTCTCTGCCAAGTTGGGAGACTTCATCACTAATGGCACATCCTTCTGTGATGCTGGAATTGGCTTTGAGGAATCATCAGACACAAGGCAGCCCTCAGCACCCACGGCGTCTGCCAGGAGTGACCCTGCCCTGCATACAGCCTGCTGCACACTGCCCGAAATGTAACAACAGCAGATCACACCCATCCCAGAAGGGTTGCAGATTTAAAGTCAACGCACAGCAAGCCACCATAGTAACTGCTTCGCCTCCAACAAACACTCAGTGCAGAGGAAAGAAAGGTTAAGGTAATCCAATTATCACCTGCTTCTTTACAAAAATGTTTAACTTCTCGACATGGTGAGAGAAGCCATGAAGGACACCCCCATCAACTAACTACCTGCCTACAGGAACAAGGGCATCATTGCCAAGAGCCCTCTGTATCAAACAGAAACCGCTTTCCCCCTTTCAACCAGTGGCTAAGTCAACGGCTGCTGGAACACACTATGGGAGGTACCCAGGAGCTCCTCTGCAAAAACAAATAAATGCCATTCAAACAGTTCTGTTCACACTATGAATTTTGCTGCCTTTTTTTTTTTTATGGCAAGTTTCTGAGTTGGGCAATGTATATTCACAATCTTTGCTTCCTGGGTACGCTTGGCTCTGTTTAATGGTATCAGCATTATACGGTAAGCTTTTAAAAAATATCACATAAATGACATCGTTATTATAAAGCTTGAAAATGGACAAAGCCATGCAATGTATAATTTCAGGACTCAAACTAGAGCAAGTTGACAGCATGGACACAGATAATATAGACCAAATTCAGGTTAATGCTGATCCCTGGGCAGACAGGCAGGAGAAATGGGTTCTGGAGGCACATGGAAGGAGCTGCAACTTTTACTTAGGATTTGCTTATTTCTTGCAGTAGCAGCGTGGCAGAAAAGGGCTTGTATTTGATGAAGTGTGTGGTGAGTACACATATGCTTTTTATTTCTGTATGTCTGAAAAATTTTTCTAATAAAACATTTTAACCACATGTAAACTAGGGCTGCTAAACTAAATTAATTGCTCTAAGAACCCATATTACCAAACTAGGGATTAACTGGAGACAGTCTTTTAACGCTTTTTTCCCGAAAGAAATGAATGAAATAAAATATAACTTAGTGTCTGATTAGTAAAGTATAATTCCTACTGTAAATGTAACATATAATTTGGACTATGACAGAGATTTTGTTTGTACTCTTTTGTAAAAAAGTGTCATTTATTTTTGTTTAAAAATTGTATATGAATATATGCAAACAAACATCTGGGAGCACAAAATGTTAGCCCAGAGCAGTACATTACAGTCTACTTTATAAAATGTATAAGAATGGTATTGGAAAAAATGATGCGTGTACTACTTAATTAACTGTGGCCTCTTTATGATGTTCTAATAAATACGGTGGATAGTGCCCCTCCAGCTGGGTGTTACAATCCCAGTCTGCACAAATTTTTATTCACTAAGATTGTCTGTATACCATGCATCTGTCCTCCGACTAGATACTTCCAAACAAATACACATTTTAATAGTTCATGCCTATAATCACCAACAACTGCCAGGGATGAAGAGTCTATCAAATTTTACATATTTAAAAATAGAAGAAAACTGGTCATGCTAAAAATTTAATTTCTTAATTGCTATGATTTCAAAATTAATTTGCCTTCTTTTTGTTCCTTGGATGACACTGACATCTAGTGGAGTTACTATTTCCAAGAACTTCAACTTAAGACTACACCACATGCATCATCACCATCACCACCACCACCACCACCATCATCATCATCATCACCATTATTTTGTTCAATGTCGAGCCCACAGAGGACCAACATATGGATCCCTGCCCAGAACTATCACCATCTTTTCCTTAAACGCCACAATGCAAACCTATTGCAGTGGCAGCTTCTTTTATGACTCCAAGTTTCTATTCTCACTAATGCCAATGAGGCAGCTGGATTCAATTTCTGATCTGATCTCAAATTTGTTTCCCAAGATCAAGGAGAAAGACAACAAACACTGGTCACACTTAGATCCATAGGCAGGCCATTATATTACGCGACACATTAATGGTGAAATAATTAACTGTCATTTTTGGTCACTGTAACAATGAGTTTTTACTGGCTTCTGCACCTGCCCTGTCCAGCCTCTTCATGGATGCCTGTAAGTGCATGTGTGTGTCTGCAGCGTGAATCCGCAGGAACAGGGTCTCTCTTCCTAGGGTGCAGAGTCCCTTCTCCTTCACCCTAAACTCTTTCTCTTGAACATGTGTTGACTCTGGCAGCGAGATTCTCCTAGACACTGAGCAAAACCAGGGCTGTGCAGACAGCAGATGTTAAGTCAGTATTTATTAACTGAGCTGTTATTTTGATTCTCTCTGCCTTAAAGTGTTTTCCTCCCTAAGTCACCTGGGTGGTCAGTTACCCAGTGGGATACTACTTTCTGGCACACTCCAGTTCCAGAGCTTATAAAGGGAGGGGACGGGAAGGTGCTGGCATTCTCCTCATAAATATTCTCATTTTTAAAGACACTTTGTGGTTTTTAAATTTCTCTCCTTTGAAAAGAAAGCAAAGTCCACAAGCAGAAAATGTGGCCCTCAGAAGGTGTCTGAGAATGAGTGCTGTCCCCCTTCCACTCCCTTAACAAAGGCACAGAAGGTGTTCTCGACCACCACAATGACAAGCCTGCCCCTCCTCCCAGGGCACAGGCCGCCTGCCCACAGCCCACCCTCTCGCAATCCAGCTGCATCTTTGGCTATTGGTCTCTCAAGTCACCGAGTCATTGTGCAGCCTGTTCTGAGAGGAAACACTTCAACCCAGAGCCCCCCAGCCTGGGTGCAGACAGGGGCTCCAGGTGTTAAGACGGAGCTGGGAAGCAGCTATTTAGGTAACTGCTGCTGTTCTCGGTGTGTCTGAAGAAACTGCCCAATAAAACATGTTATCCATGCACTAATTTAAGCATGTGAGATACTCACCTGTATTCTGCAGAAACCTAATTACCCACCTCCTATAATCTATCACATATGCTTAACACTACCAGAAATCATTTTATAGCATCAATGGGAGTAAGAAAACAACGGAAGCAATGCCACCAGGTCTCTTCTGCCTCCTCCAGGAAGCCTTCCCGGAAGCCCCACTGCAGAAGTACTGTGGTTTCCAGCTCAAAGAGGTCAAGTCATTTGCCTAAGGTCAAACATCCGTCAGCAGTGGAGGCCGGGGTCTGAGCTTGGTCTGTCTGATCAGTCCTGCCCCTGCTGCCCAGCAGCAGCCTCTGTGGGAGCTGATGTGGCGTAAGGCAACCAGCAAAGGCAAGAGGAGGTGTGTGCAGCTGGCAACTGCCTCAGCAGTCATGAGCATCCAATGAGAGCCTGCCCCAGACACGTGGCAGACAGGCTGGGGATCTCCCAGACTTGGCAGGAACCACAACGTAATATCAAGATCGGATTTACAAAGGGGCAAGCAATCTGACTCCCAGCCACCCCTCTAGAGTCCTCCTTTAACTCAATAGGAAATATTAAGCTCTGCATCTGGGTCAGCAGTAATCAATCAGAAATGGAAGTCAGATGGTTTAAAACAGGGCACCACTGACATGTGGGGCTGGATAATTCCCTGCTGTGAGCGGCTGACCTGTGCACTGTGGGATGCTTTGCAGCACCCCTGGTTGTTACTCACGACTCGACAACTGCAGAACCTTACCTTCCCACTCCCATACTCCTGTTGTGATAGCCCAAAGTTTCTCCAGAAATTGCCAAATGTCCTTGGAGAGCAAAACCACCCTGGTTGAGAAGCACTGTTTCAAAAGCATGTACTTGTAAGGCATGATCCAGGGAGGAAAAGCATTCTTCTCAAGTCCAAAGGCTTCGGCCACCTGACAGCAGCCGCGCCTGGAGTTTGGGGCTCAACTGTGTAGACTCCAGATTGACTGGTAATGTCTGCTATGCACAGGGAAGGGACAGGCTGGTGGCATTTTGCCTCCTCTGTAATTCAGGGATTCTCTGCATCTCAATCACCCAGGGAGTTTTTAACACTTCCCATGCTGGCTGTGCACTATGGCTCTTGCCTGTAATCCCAGCACTTCAGGAGGCCAAGGCGGGAGGATGGCTTGAGCCCAGGAGTTCAAGACCACCCTAGGCAACACAGTAAAACCCACTTCTTAAAAAAAAAAAAATAGCCACACACAGTGGTGAGTGTCTGTGGTCCCAGCTACTCAGAAGGCTGAAGTGGGAGGATTTCAGGAGGTTGAGGCTGCAGTGAGCCATGACTGAGCCACGGCACTCCAGCCTGGGCAACAGAGTGAGACCCCGTCTCAAAAGGGGGGTAAAAAAAAAAAAGGAACTACGCGTGCCCGAGTGCACCCAGATTGTGAATTTATAAACCTGAACCCAGATAGCTCATCTCTGCTTTCAACATGCTCTACAGAAAAAAACCCAAGTGGAGAGCCTCATGGCAATGAGCCTCCAGGAAGTACCTCCCAGCCCCCAGCCTCCACCCCGAGGGCAGCACCAGGCACGCCAGCAGAAGAAGAGGGCCTGTGGACAGTAATAGCTTAGATATCATCTGAAACATTAGACACACACATCTGGGAAACTTAAGAGTTTTGTCATCTCCTTGTATCCACTGTGACATGTCTTTAGCTGGAGCCACAGGATAACAAGTGCCTTTATACACACCCCCAGCTCTTTATTTCAGACACATGAAGTCAGGAATGTCTACACTAAGAAACCCCCACTCTACTCAACATTCAAATCTTTGCTTCTCATGATTTTCTTAGTCTTCCACAGAAATCAATGATATTAACTTTAATATAGTTGAGATTCTACAAATACCACTGAACCGTGTGGCAACCAGGTTTGCATTAATGGAGACGCTTCAGAATCCCATTCAAATCTCAACCCAGGGGTGACACTCACGGTGAACAGGTTGGACCGGCGCTTGGACTGCTTGCGAACAGGTGTGGGCGTGTTGGCAGTGGGAGGAACATCGATCCGAAGTTCCTTCTGGCTGGTGCTGGGAGTCGATGGAACGGAGGAGGAATAGTCACTTAAACTCCCACCTCCATTACTTGTCTGAAATGATTAAAATCCAAGGTTTTATTAATGACACACTCAGGAACCCAAGCCCTCCACTTAAGCAAGGTCATAACCAACAAGTGAGCATGAGCCCCATGGAAGGGATGCGTGAGAATGGCTGACTGGCGTCTATGGCTTTGCCAGGTGTATTAGCATCATGTCTACGAAGTCTCATCCTGGAATATGCCAACCATCTCACTCAGTGGCGTCCCCTAAGAAAAGTGACTGAAGACAAAGAAGTCTCTTTCATTTAACTTAGAAGATTTCTGAAGTTCAAATTTGATTATTTTCTCTTTTCTCTGAAAATGAAAGAGACTGGTTAAACTAAATGGATTCTATGTTTCCTTCACTGCCTTAGATCAGTAGAACCACAGCTAAAATTCTGAAAGCGACACCTGGAAAATCTGAGTGTTTTTGAAAAGTATTTCAAGATTCACAGAAAAATAAACACAGCAAGTGAAGACATTCTTTTTTTATGTATTTATTTTTTTGAGACAGGGTCTCACTCTGTCACCCAGGCTGGAGTGCAGTGGTGCAATCTCACTCACTGCAGCCTCGATCTTCTGCTGGGCACAGGTGATCCTCCCACCTCAGCCTCCCAAGGCACAAGACACCATGCCTGGCTAATTTTTCTATTTTTTGTAGATACAGAGGTGTGATTCTGCCACGTTGCCCAGGCTGGTCTTGAACTACTGAGTTCATGTGATCCACCTGCCTTGAGCTCCCAAAGTGCTGGGATTACAGGCATCTGCCACTCAGCCCAGCCAGCATGAACATTCATGACTGAACATTCATGACTGTACCTGGACAGGCTCTGACAATACATGCCCTAACTTTACTGGCTTCCCAAGTGAACTGAAAGCATGACACTGAACCTTTTCGCCATGTCCTTAAAAAGAAAAAGTGCCAATAGAATACCCGCCCAGGAAACGTAATCAAAAAACAAGCACAGGCAAAAACAAAGCATTAAGAGGTTTTTGGTTGGGTTCTTCAAAGTGACAATTATTTCGTTTGCTTCCAAGTAAATAATTTTGCAAAATGTTGTTATGGAAAGATAGCAGTTTCTATGGGACCTAAGGGAGATGGTAATTATAATTGAATGCCACTATCAAATTTAAGTATAAAGCGAGATTGGCCATTAAGATTTACTCACAACTGTTCAACCTATAAGCAGACTAGGACCAAGACCAGAGAAGGGTGGTTTAAATCACCAGCGAGGACCACAGCCACACACCTCCCATCACCACCTGGGCCAGCATGCCTCATAACACAGGCAGCATGAAGACAGAAAACAGTAAAGAATGATTCCCATAAAACTCACTTGGCCACAGCAGTTTCTGAAGAAAATGTTAAGTCAATTACATCATGCTGTTACTCACAAAGTTGGAAAAAAAAAAAAAAAATCAACCTTGCATTGGCTGGGAACACTATTTACACATTCTCTTTGGTTCTAAGAGTCTGACTTCTCATGTCACTTAACATACCTGGCTGATGTGCACGGCGGACACCTGCGCAGAACAGACGGAAGAATGGCTGGGAGAATTAGGCAGCGACTTGCAGGGTCCTATGGACAGCTGCTGCTTCTTCCTTGTGGCAACAATCTTCTGGGCAACTGGTGGACGCACAGACAAAAAGAAATCCATGTCAATCAATTTCCAAATTCAGGAACAGAGCAGAGATCATCAGTCTGTCATTGAAATTTGTTATTTCCTTCTTTCACAGTAATAGCATTCCTGGTTCTTAGTTGGGCAAATGACAATCAGAATAAATATGACGTTTTCCAGAGCCTCTTCTCACCCCCCCCCCCCCCCATCAGCTGAACATGGCCAGGTACACCAGCTCTGGCCAGCAGGATAAGAGCAGAAGGATCACAGGGCAGCTTTTAAGGATCTTTCTTGAGAGCTTCCCTTTGCCCCCAAATTCTTGTATGGTTTTCCTACTTGTTGCCTGAAATGCACAAATGTTATGTAGCCTCAGCAGCACTGTGGAACACGAGGTGACACTGGGAACAGGAGCCACATGGGAGGGAGACAGAGCCGGTCCCCCGACTCCGGTCCCCCACCTCCACAGAAGGCCTCAGCAGCCCTGCACAGACCACCTCAGAGGAATGTGAAGCAAAAAAATACACACCTGTCTCAATTAAGTTATTCTCATAAAATGATCTTTTTTCCCAGTTACTTGGAACAAAATAATCCTAAATAAGGCAGGGCAATTTAACCAAACCCCTGGAAAGACAAAACTGTTTTTTTTGGGTTTTTTTTCCCCTAAAGCCTAAAGAATTCCTCTTAACTCTACAAGCTATCATACAGAATTATATTCAAGGACATGTAATTATATCAAAGACCTCTTTTATTTAAATATATTACTGCACACATTGGAAGTTTATCTTAATCAATACAAATCTAAATTCAAGCAGCCATAACTTCTCTTGGCAAATAGGCTCGCTGATAAAGCATACTGGATGTAATTGGAAAGGAAGTCAACGATTAGAAAACTCTTCCTACACCAATGGGTGTCAGTGCCGCAGAATAACTACAGTTTTGATTTGAATAGATGTGTGTCTTTGGGGACTAGCAGTAATTAAGTTCAACGATATTCAATCCTTGTCTTTGCCTAGATAGTTGCTATTTTCGGAGATGTCCATGGAAAAGAACATGTGATCTCTTCCCAGCAATAGGTTATAACATAGACGGGGTCCATATCGTGTTTGCAGATAATTTCTTTTCTGAATGAATACAATTTTAATAAGAAACTGGTCTGTCCACAGCCTATAGGTTTCATGTAAATGAATGATGGTATAAATATGATTAAGTGAAAATGCAATATATAAAAAATGGCTCGCAGAGATGAAGAAGCAGCTTCATTAGTTACATCCCACCTCCAATAGGCCTCTTATCATCCTGAAAGGATGATATCAATTAATTTATCTTCCGGTAGTGTATTGATCATAACCTTCATCAGCTAATCATGTTTAAATTACAGAGGAATGTCGTGGCACTCTGTCATTTCAGAACCATTGGCATATTGATCTGGGGTCTTTGAAGACATTTACTAGAATATTTCGAAAGTTCATTACGTGAACTCAAAAATAAAATCTAAGATTTCAACAGATGCAAAATGTGTTGTCTAGGTACCCTGAAATTGCAAAAACCAAAAGTAAATTAGCCAAAAATCATAACTGCCTGGGCGAGAGCTAAAGTACTGCTACTTTGTTTTTGAAAAATAGCAATAAGGGACTTTGATTATCAACTACACTGATAACTGATTTTACTCCCAGCCTCAGAGTCACTATTCAGCTGGATGGCCACACTGACTTTACACTCGTAAGAAATGCGCAGATGTCAGAATTAGACAGGTCTAGGAGGCAGGCTTTGAGAGCTCTGCAGACATTTTCATTTGTAGAAACTAGGGGAAGACGTGAGAAACTTACTACAAGTCAAATATGTTATTAAAATCTCTACTGTATGAAACTTCAAATGCAAATGAATGTTCTATCCTTCCTACTTGGAGTCTAGGAAGAGTCAGTTCATGAGTAAAGAGAATATTTTTACAACAAAGCCTCTCATCAAACTACAGACAGGATGTACAAAGTATGAGTATTTAGCATTGTTAACTGCTGAAATTCTTCTATTTAATTATTGTTCTACCACATTAATTAAAAAATAAAACGAAGTCACAACATCCAATAACTAGTAGTATTTTTTAAACTCTACTTTTTTTTTGTATTTGTCCTATTTCCCCTCCACCTGTAACTGTTATGTCCTTCCTGCTTCCATACACAAACGAAGGAAAGAAAATGATTTATAAATATATTGTTCTAAAATATACAGACTGCTTGAATGCTTTAAGACTATAGGGTGACCCATAAGAATAAGGGAAAACTTTAATGAAGAACAAAAAGTATCTGACTTGAGGGGGAGGAGGGAGAGTATGAGGAACAGGAAGGGAAAGGACTCCTCTGTAACATCTGCCTATGTCTCCCCCATCTTGAAAATGCAAACTGACTACAGAGTCAACGCTGGCAAACAGCCACAAATTTGTCAATGGCTGTTGCTGCTATTTGCTCAATGTCCCAGGGATGGGGTGGAATCTCTGGGCGCCTCACTTAAAGACATCCCTAAATGAATTGTTTGGGCAAGCAAAAAACTAGTGTGACGACTGCCATCCAAGACATCCGCAATCCTTCTCCACATAACCCGGCAGCAGGCTGGGTGAGTTCACAAAAGCTCCTAGAGGGAAAAGCTTGCTGGGTCTATGTGAGTGGAGGAACCCCCGCTCCATTCCCACCCCCAAAAAAACAACTCAAAGAAAATGGATGGAATGTCACGGGAGGGAGATCGTCTTCTGTGGCTGTAATCGCTAATTACTCATAATATTTAGAACATTTAAATGTTAATAGGTTTAACATGTGAATATTACCCCAGACTATGCTGTCTGGGAAGCTTTTTATAACCATTGAGTTTTTGTCTATATTTGATTATTCAAGAAATAAATTTGCTGTTTTATATAAATATATATGTTCAATGTAAACGTGTATTGGTGCAGAGACATAAATGTTCAATGTAAATGTGTGTGGGTACAGAGACATAAATGTTCAATGTAAACGTGTGTGGGTGCAGAGACATAAATGTTCAATGTAAACGTGTATGGGTGCACAGACACAAATATGTTCAATGTAAACGTGTGTGGGTGCATAGACATATAGATTCAATGTAAACATGTGAGTGTGCAAAGACATATGTTCCATGTAAATGTGTGTGGGTGCATAGACAAAGATGTTCAATGTAAACGTGTTTGATTCATAGGCATAAATATGTTCAATGTAAATGTGTGTGGGTACATAGACATAAATATGTTCAATGTAAATGTGTGTGGGCACATAGACATAAATATGTTCAATGTAAACGTGTTTGGCGCATAGACATAAATATGTTCAATGTAAATGTGTGTGGGCGCACAGACATAAATATGTTCAATGTAAACGTGTTTGGCACATAGACATAAATATGTTCAATGTAAATGTCTTTGTTGCATAGACATAAATATGTTCAATGTAAATGTGTGAGGGTGCACAGACATAAATATGTTCAATGTAAATGTGTGAGGGTGCATAGACATAAATATGTTCAATGTAAATGTATGTGGGTGCATAGATCAGAAACACAATCACATGGACTTATGTAAAAAAAATCTGGAAGTTGCTGGGCGTGGGGGCTCACACCTGTAATCCCAGCACTTTGGGAGGCCAAGGAAGGCAGATCACCTGAGGTCAGGAGTTCAAGTCCAGCCTGGCCAACATGGCGAAACCCCATCTCTACTAAAAATACAAAAATTAGCTGTGTGTGGTGGCGGATGCCTGTAATCCCAGCTACTTGGGAGGCTGAGACAAGAGAATCACTTGAACTTGGGAGGCAGAGGTTACAGCGAGCCAAGATTGCACCACTGCACTCCAGCCTGGGCAACAGAGACAGTCTCAGAAAAATTAAATTTAATGTTTAAAGAAGTCTGGAAGCTTTGTCATTGAGATTTGATCTTTTCTCAAATTGGACGGCACACTTCACCATGACTCTGTCACACGAGCTATTCCTAAATCTAAAACAGTGTCAGCGGGTACAGAAAACATTTGCTCTTACTACTGACACTACCAATTAAATTACACTCCTGAGACTCCCAAGAGTAATGCTTAGCGTTCTTTTGAAAGTCACTTCCTCTACGATTTTAAAATTTTATTTGGATTTACAGATAGAAGATACCTTTAGCTAGCCCCTCGACTGTGCACGTGTGCGTGTGTGTGTACCCTGTGTAAAGGTGAAAACCAAGCCGGTTTCACCACGGGCTCAGAAGGGAGAAGTGCGCCCATCTTTAGGGAGTAGAGCAGGCAGGTGCTTGGGACAGGATGCAGGGGGTTCTGGGGGCTGGAAATGAGTCCTTCTTGACCTGAGGATAATTTTGTGACAACTTTTTAAGCCCAAAATACATTCATGTATGTTTCCATTCTTCAATTTAAAAAAAAGTTTAAGAACAAAAAAAGTGAAGCATACATTTACTTTATCTACAAATTGTAAATGTTTTATTCTATAGAGGGAAACAACACCCTTTAATTAGTGGTTAAAAATAAGACAATAGCTCCCAAACAAGGCTTCATTAAATCCTGACATAATGCCCAATTTCTACTTCCACCTTGTTTCTAAACCACACAAAATGAGGCAAGGAATCGCCCTTGGTCACACTATGAGCCTCCGGGCCAGCCTCATGCCCTCTATAACCAGAGAACAGCTCCTCCTCCTCCTCCACCTTGCTGTTCAAAGGCTGAGCAAGGCTGGGTGGCCTACACTTCCCATCTATTAACTCATTTCATCCTCTCAGCTCTTTCATTTTGCAGGTGAGAAAAACCAGGCAGCGAGTTCACCAGAGCAATCCGACGGCTCCGTGACTGCTCATGACACCACCACGTGGCAATCAAACACCCAACTTCCCTGCCAGCGCCCCAACAGACTGTCCTGCTTCCACAGTACGAATGTGTTCTTTTGCCCTGCACCCTCAGTTTCTTATCAATTTCTAACTTTTATTTGGGTGACTAAACAAAATGCTGAACAGGACTGAGTGTGGCGACCAGCACACGGGAGGTGCTCACCAAGATTGCCCCAATTACACTGTGTGCCACACCCCATTCCCAGCCAAATGCTGAAAAGGACTGAATGTGGTGACCGGCACACAGGAGGTGCTCACCAAGGCACACCGATTACCCCGTGTGCCACACCCCATTCCCAGCCAGGCCTTCTGGAAAGCTTGGGGATGCTGCTGGACTCTGCCTCTCCTGCTCTCTGCAATCCCTGGGCTGGGCCTGCCATTGCCATGGTCACTGGGAACGACCCAGAGGCCAGGTCGCACGTTCCTGGACCTCTGAGCAGCACGTGGCATTCCTGATCATTCCCTCCTTTCCTCTTCTGCATCTTCCTTGGGCTTCCATAAACCCTGACGTCCCTGGTTTTCCTCCTCCGGCTGGAACTTCTCTTTCTCATCCTCCCTTGCTGGCTCCTGAAGTATGGGTGCTTCCCTGGCGTCCTCCTGGTGTCCTCTTTTTCCCCATGCCCTCTGCCTGGGCAATCTCCTCGTGAATGTCTCAGTCACCACCTCAGTGCCAGGCGCTCCCACCATTGCCACTGCCATGAAGAGCTCTGCCTCGCATCCTGCCTTCTAGAGTTGTGCAGCCAATGACCAACTCAGGATCTCCCCTTGGATCTGCTTGCAGCGCCTTCAAGTCTGCGCTGCCCAGCCTGGGCCTCCTCGCCTCTCTCCGACCTGCCTCTCATCTGTTTTCTAGCTCAGTCGATGGCACACCCACTCTTCAGCACGGACAGAACAGGCCTAACAGATTACTGGTTCAACCACCAGAGTTTCCCAGAAATTCATCTTCACTGCCACTGCCTTGATCTTTAAGACTGATCCCTCCATAGCTGGTGACCAAAGCAGCTTCCAAATGAGTCTCCCTGACTGCCCCCTAAAGGACCTGAACACGCCACGGGGTGACCTCAAAGGCAGATCTTACCACGGCACTGTTCTATTTCTACTTCTTCAACAGCTCCTTAGCAAAACTGGGCTCTTTCACGTTTGGGGAAGGTGGCTTGTCCACTCCTGGTATTTCCTGGTATTAGCACTACTGGATAAGGATCATAGTCTCTTCTGGAATAAGCGGAAAGCTCAGACAAGCCCCATGCAGCAGCTTTATGGGGGACCAGATGACACGCGAAGGGTGGGAAAAGTGGGCCCGGGCAGAGAACTAAGGAAGACACAGAGAAAGCGTAGAGATTCCAGTGACACCGAAGAGCCACCATTAGATGACAACCAACAACTCGGTGTAAATCGAGCCCACGTTTGGGAAGAGGATTCCTCTGCTACCGGGAAAGCTGGAGCACAGTGAGGCCAGTAACTCGGGAGAAGGGGGAGCAATTCCGAGTAAGCACTGTTAGGGAGGGATTATAAAGTACGAACCACATCTCCAATAAAACCGTATTTTAAATGTTCATCATAGACACACTGATGAAATTTAATTCACATGAGACGAAACACTAACTTTACTCCACGAAAATATTTTAAAAGCAAAATTTATGCAGCTGAGGGCACTGCAAGTCTTGTCGTGTCTTTGGTGTCTCCACCCAAAGGTGACATTTACTCCACCTTTCATTGAAAGGCTCTTCCAGGTCGGGGGCGGTGGCTCACGCCTATAATTCCAGCACTTTGAGAGGCTGAGGTGGGCGGATCACCTGAGGTCAGGAGTTCAGGACCAGCCTGGTCAACATGGTGAAACCCTGTCTCTACTAAAAATACAAAAATTAGCCAAGCATGGTAGTGTGTGCCTGTAGTGCCAGCTACCCTGGAGGCTGAGGCAGAAGAATTGCTTGAACCCAGGAGGCAGAAGTTGTAGTGAGCCGTGAGCCAAGATCACGCCACTGTACTCCAGCCTGGCCAAAGAGCAAGAATCCGTCCCAAAAAAAAAAAATCAATCAACGTGCCATCTTATTGTTTATCATGATTCTGTGGGGCAGGAGTTTGGGCAGGGCGTATCAGGGACAGTTTTCCCTAATCCATCTCAAAAAAAAAAAAACAGAAAAGGGAAAAGAAAAGAAAGGATCTTCCACTCGAAACATAGGGGGCTTACCTGGAGACCTTCCATAAATAATGAAAGCCACTACCGGCTATAAATCTTCCAGTAACAAATAAAAGATCCCCTAACGTCTCAACTTGGTTTTAAATTACAGTAGAGTGATCATTAAACTATCTTATTAATTAAGAAGAAACTAATTACCAAATTATCTATGTAGTTCAGAATGTGTGACTTTGGAGTGAAAAGAAATACGCAGAATTTTCTCACCATAAAATCTCAAAGTTAAATGTTAAAGAAGGTGTACTCTATATGGTTGCTAATTCAAGTCCATCTCCTAAACGTGTTTTCATATGATCTGTGTTTTGAGCAATAAAGAAAAGCTAAGTCAAATCACAGCCACGTGAGGAAGCACACACATCCATGAGGGTCTCTTGGGTTTTCCGGCTACAGTATGTTCCTTAATGGCAATCAGTGAACCATGGGACCTACGGCATGGCCTGGCACTTACACACCTGTGGAGATCCTGTCCAACTGTGCCGTCTACTGAAGAATACAGTCAGCCCACGTTCCAAGACAATGGATCAACTCCACGGAGCTGGGACCTCTTCTGGAAATGCTTGAGGCCATGCTGTATTTAACTTCCTAGGGCCAGGGCCTGCCCGACACTCAAAGGGCACACACCAACTGGATGAATGCATGCATGGATCAACAGTGGGGCCGGAGTGGGAAGGTTATAAGAAGGTAGTGGTAGAAGATGCTGAAACGGGCAACTAGACATGCATTTCTAAGGACTTGGTATGCAGAGAAGAGAGGCAAGTGTGAAGCTGTCCTTAGCGCAACGGAGGTTATTCACGTTGAATAGTGAAGAGATTTATGCTTTGGAAAGATACCTGGGGTGGTTAGAAAATACAGGTCATTCCTACCTGGAGTGTGCAGGGGTGTGGGGAGGGGAGAGGCTGGGAAAGAGCCTCAGGGGCTGAACTCAGCAGCCTGGTTCCAGCTGTTTCCCGAGAAACACACAGTTTGCATTTTGAGACTCCCATATCTAAAAGTGTGTCCCTCTACCCTTTTACTGGATTAATATTTTGGCAGCACATAGAATTCTAGGCTAATTACATATCATCTGATGATTCTAAGCTACCCAAATGAGTTCTGATAAGCGGATACAAGCTCACTGATACAGTTTTAGCTAAACTCCAACAGTTTCTTTAATCTGCGTTCCATCTTCCCATAAGCACGGCGACCTCACAAGGAGAAATTCATTATCCCTGTTCTAGAAGAAGAGACTTTCATCATTTTTTTGCCACTACCTTTAAAATCAGCACTTCGCTATTCACCCCAAATCTACCCATTCCCACCCATCCTTCACACAGATGCTGCATTTATGAACAAGTCTGGTCCAGCCACTTCCACATTTCAACAGGACAAATTCTAATTTTTGCAAATTATTTTTTTTTTTGCAGAATACTTTCCCAATCAAAACAAATACTAACAAGGAAGGTAAGACATCCTGCAATAAACAGGTCATAAATTTAACGTAGGGGTGTATAAATAGGAAATGCTCTTCTATGCATTTGCTTTTCGGTTCCTTGTCACTGAAAGCCTAATGAGAGGCTGTGGCCAAGATTCAACTGCTCAAGCAAGTCATTAGGACTTGCTGTGCCCCAAGCAAGCCAGCAGGAGAAAGGGTTTGGTGGGTGGTAATCCTTCGATAACTTACCTCACGTATATCAAAGTAATCCTTTGATGCTTTTACCTTCTGAGTACCGAAGCACAAAATATGTCTCTCTCTCTCTTTCTCTCTCTATATTTTTTTGTGCAAACAACCCTCTAATCTAAAACAGGTTATGGTTAAAAAGGCAAGCTTGCTTTAATTTCTTCTAGTGAAGCTTTCAAGTTTTTCCTGAAGTACTGAAGTCCGAATTCTTAATCTGAAATTCAGCTCTTGTCTGTATTCTTTTTATCTCGTTGTATTAAAACAAATTTATCTTCATTTATGTCGCAATTACCTATTAGGGTTGTTAATTTGCTGGAAATGAAGCTATTGTTTAATTGCTCCTATTAATCGGGGGATTTAAATGCCGACTGTAATAAACAGTTACCTTCAGGACGGAGCAAAGTCAAGGCTGCTGACATTAATTTCAGAATTTTAGAATGAGGGGAAATTTCTACCATGTCTAGGGCAGCTGGAGTTCCCTTTTCCTTTCAGAGAAAAGGGGAAAGAACACAATTAAAAACAAAAACAAGAACAACAAACACCCTGTGCTGAAGCAAATAGAGTATATTTGACACCTGTTAACATGTGGATCCAATTCTGGTATAAAGTAGTTGTTTGTGGTAAAGGGGACATCAAATCATGCTGCAGGAAACACACACCCCTTCCTCTTCCATCTCTTCCATGCATTCCTTCACAGCACAATAGTTCCTTAAAATTTCATCCCAAAGTCAAGCTGCCAAAAATCAGGAATGTTTGATTCCCATAGTCACCCTGGGCTACAGGGCCGCAGGGGCTGGGGAGCTGACCATCTGCCAGGCTCCAGGCCTCGGAAGGACCAGGGATCCTGTATTCAGAAGCACCAGCATGCCAACATTCACTCCCCTGAGAGATGTGGAAAAGCACCCTAAACGTGGTGTGGCCCTGCAGCTGGTTTCGTCTACCGCCAGTGTGAACGCACGCTTCTGAGGGTTCCATTCTGCTTCCATCAGCACGTCTCCCCCACCATTTGGGAAAGGAGAAGGGGCTCGATACGATCCTGTCTGGAGTACCCTCGGGGGTCATGTGTCAGGCTTCAGTCTGCCCCATGTGCCAACAGGACGCCCACCGGTCAGTTCCAGGCACTGGGATGAGCACTGAGGACACCGATGGACCCTCCCACTCCTCTCCTCGCCCCACTTTACCTCCCACTCCTCTCCTCACCCCGCCTCACCTACTCCCCCGCTCCTCTCCCTGCCCTGCCTCGCCTTCCCTCAGCATTGGTCTCATCCATGCCTTCCCCAGTTTTCGAACTCAGCCACCTTCATCCCAAATCTGCACCACACCGTCCTGGCTTACTAGTTGTTTATCCTTTTGGTGGATCTTCCTGAATTAAAATCCTCAGATCTTCTAGGTCCTTTCCTATCCTTAGGGATTAGGAGTTTGTACATCCAAGTCATACTCCAGCTTGAAGGACTTAAGCTGTGTCTGTAACCCTGTGTCTCTGGCTGGCTGTACCACAGAGTCCCAGTATGGGGCTCTGCTTCTCGGTGCACTCGAGCTAAGTACTGTGTATGATCATGGCCTTTCAGAACCTCTTGCCCCAGTCAAGTAAGTCCTACCCATCAAGCACAGTAGTTAAGTCAGGATGACACCCATGAGGCACGCGTGACCCAGAGGCTGCAGTGCTGATGCCAATGGCCTAGGAAGGCCCCAGAATGTATAATACTTGGTCAAACTCTTGGCCCCAGAATGCTCATCATGGTCATGGCTCTTGGTCCCGGAATGCCCATGGCCTAGAATGCTCTTGATCCTACAATGTACTTGGTCATCCTCCTGGTCCCAGAATGCTCTTTGGCTTGCTCTTGGTCAATGCAGAGTTAAGCAAGTCCTCAAAGAAACCAAGCAAGTTGCTGCCCATTCTTTAATACGTGGAGTTGGCTGCTTTTCCCTTTCATGTGTCAAGGAAGGTTTCTTTACTATGCTTTATAGCATCCCTCACTCATCCCATTTACTGACTGTTTTCATTGAGCAACTAGTATGTGCCAGGCAACTTGCTAGATGTGGGAGACTGTGGGATCCAGACAAATCTGCCAGCTGCACCATCTAGAAAATGTCAACCAACCAACCAGAACATCCCATCCACCTCCTGCACGCCTTGTCAGCACCTTTCTCTCCCAATGTGCTAGATAAGTGACAGCGTGCGGGATACAGAAAGCGCTGTCTAGAGAGGTGTGTGTTTATGATGCAGACAAAGAAGGAATCATCTGCAAGAGGGAAATACTGAGAGATTATGAATGTTGCATAGACACAGAAGAGACACTTAAACCAGGAAACACTCAGATGGGTGAATGAAACATGAGAAAGTATTCCGCCCGTGGAACAGGCGGTCATTAGTGCATGACGAAGAAAAGCTTTCACGACATAGGAAACCCACATGGTTTGCAAGCAGCAGCCAAGGGGGGAGGCAGCCCCTGCCAGTTCAACTCTAAAACAGGAGAGGGGAGAAGTCTGAGAACTCAAAGGCAAGAAGTGAGAACTGGAACCCATTGATCACAAGACTGTGGGGCCACGGCCTGGGCCAGCTCGACTCTGAGCACTGCCTAAGTATGTGTCAAAGTGGCAGGAGCTGGTGTCAAGACCCTTAAGGGGGGGCTGACAGCTCCCTCAAGGAAGCCTGATGGAAACAAAACTAGCATATGCCAGAAAAGATGTCAAGGAGAATACGGAAGCCAGTACAAGCGGGGAAGAGTGACAGGCCCGGGAGGATCAATGGACAGAGCTCATGCTTTCTCACTGGAACTCCAGAGGTCTCCTGATCCCTATAAACAAATGAACTTATTCTTCAGGACCTTATTAATGAGCTTCTTCTTCGGGACCTCACCTGCTCAGAGTAAGAGAGCTGTGCTCTTCTCATCACAGGGCACAAGAAAATAGACGAAATCTTGTCACAGGCACGTTCTCCTTCGGATAGCTTTTAACTTTCCAGAAAAATGGACTGTAACACAACTGAAGCTGTTTTCCTATTTCCAAAAATAATTATAACTACAACAATCTCCATAAAAATTTCAGAATCTCTTAGAGCGCTGAACACACCATTTCCCTCCATGCCCAACTACAATTCTGTATTAATTATTCCACTTAATTAAATAAATCATCATCAACAACAAGTATGCAGAATTCAAAAGCAGCTCACACAGCTTGGTTAATCTGAAATGGAGAAAGATATGTAAAAAGCATAGATTAAAGATCTTCGGAAGAGCAGAGCTTTCTAGAACAGGACACTGTTCTATTCTCCTTGTGATACAGGTTAACACAGGGTTGAATATAGACTCTCATTAGAAAACATGTAACATTTCAAATGCTACAATTAAACACAGTACAAATCTGTTCCAAAGGCCAGGAGATGATTAACTTTCTCGCTCACTTATTCTCAAGCTGGATGCAAATCAGCGTCTTCCAAGACGAGGCAAGTGAATATCCCAGTAAATTGGCAATACAATTTAGATGGCAGGCAAGGATCTCAAAGATAAATGGCTTAAACAAAGAGGGGAAAGATGAACCTGTCACTTCTTCTCAACTCATCAAGCTGCCTCGCAGAGAAAGCTGATGATCCTGGAGCAGCAATGCTTCTGCCACCCCCTGAAGGTGACGGCTCACCCGGCAATTCTTTAATCCACACGGCGAGGCTCCTCCACACTCTTCCACGCCAGCACGGCTACAGGACTTCCCTTTTCCATCCACATTTTTTTTAAAGGCCCAAATTAGGGGTTACAAAGTAAACTAACACAATTTGTCAGCAGAATGAAAGAAAGACCTAAGTGCAGATAAATGTGGTGGTATCAAAGGAATACGACACACTCTGAAGACAGAATACAGAAAAAGTGATTGGCAAAGGATTTTAAAACATACACAGAGAAAAACATACCAACAAAACATGATAGCGTGCCAGACTGATTACGCGAACTTATCCCAGCTAAAGAAACTACACAAAATTTAAAATAGACTGTGCTAAATTATCCCAGCTGAACTACACAAAATTTTAAAGAAAATAGATTATGCTAAATTATTCCAGCTAAAGAAAAATAGATTATGCTAAATTATTCCAGCTAAACCACACAAAATTTTGAAGAAAAAAAGATGACGAGATCAAGATAAATGAGGAACAGGAGACTCAAGAGTCCTAAAGAAGGGAAAACATAAGATGTAAGGCCAAAAGTCGATTTTGAAATCAGGAACCTTGAGACAGATTCAATTAAGTACAATAATTGGTTTTCTTTCTAAAAAATTAACAGTTTGATTAATACAGGCTTAACAGCTTATCAGGCCTAACTTGCTTCCTATGTTTAGATATGAATACCAACAGAAAAAGGAGTTCAGAAACTTCTCTAATCTTTCCATTTGTCACAGGCACACTCTCCTTCGGATAGCTTCTAACTTTTAAGAAAAATGAACGTATCTACCACCACTGAAGCTGTTTTCCTATTTCCAGAAATAATTATCCTTACAACAATCTCCATAAAAAAGACATTTTCTTCTTAAAGTGGGGGAGAGAAGATGTCTTGGTTGGAACCTGAGAGAATTATTCCTCTCCTTCCTGCTCTGTTAATAATGAACCAGCCGCGGTGGCCCTGTGCACGGGAAGAAGTGACAGTGACACACAGGTTGAATTATACAATGTATTGTGATGCAATTAGGAAGAAGGATGAGATGACAAAACAGATTTCCACTTGGTCTTCAACAGGGCTTTGTGCATTAAGTTATTGTAATACTCTCCCCAGCACCCATCCATTATTACTACTTAACCAGCATTACCTCCCAGAAACCTACCTTTTCTGATACATGAAGATCCTTTGGGGAAGTTTTGCCCTTTGTGATGTTATAGGAACATTACCCACGAAGTCAGGAGATGCATGATGAATGTGAGGGTCCACATAAACACTTTTAAAATGATCTACATACAATTCGACATGATTGACATATAAATCTAGACAAATTTTTTTTTGCATAGGCCACGGCTACTGAAGAGTTAAGTATATAGCAGAGAGAAACTTTTCATGGTTTTTTTTCCCCCCTTTAATAAGAAATTAAGTTTATCAATTGCCATTGTAATTACTCACAGCACCTCAGGTAATTAAAAGGGATCTAAATCTAATTTTATTTACATTTAGAATACCTGAGGTCATCACCGATCAAGATTTCACATTTGTGACTAATAATGTTTAAGTGTTAATTAGAGTTCAGCAGAGAATACTGATTGATTTTGAATCTGTAATCTGCTGTGATTTAGAAATTGTGAGGAAGTCAAAAGTATTCTTACTGTTACTGCAGTTTCTACGCATTAGTGAAATTCTTCAAAGAATCATGTATGCCTTTTAATTCTGGCAGGATTCATTTTTTAAAAAATTGTGGCTCATCATAATACTGTACACTTCTACTTGTGAGAAAGCACTCACATTAAATTAGGTTTATCTGGACCCATCTTCATGTAAGAGCTCTACAATGACATTTTTAATGCAGTAACAATTATTTTGATTTTCCCCTATATTTTATTAACACATTTTTTAAGCATACAAAAAAAGTTGAAAGTGAACACCTCCTTCCACTCCAGCTACATTTTATAATTGTAACATGTTGCTATATACTTGCTTTATTACATATCTATCTATCCATCCATCTGTCCGTCCGTCCATCCGTCTGTCCGTCCATTTCATTTTCTGATGCAATTCAACTATGGTGCAGGCATCAGTTCACTTCACTCCCACACATTTCAACATGCACGTGATTAACTATTAGGTTCTTTTTTTGAGATTAAATGTACATACTGTGAAATGTAAAACACCTTAGTTGTACCAGTCCATGAATGTTGACAGATGCCGTGTAAGCCAAGCCACGATGAAAATATCCCTCTAAGGAGTTCCTCTGGGCCACCCCCAACCCCAACCAATCCTGCCTTCTCACTTCCTGGCAACCACTCTTCCGATTTCTTTCATCACCAATTAGTTTGCCTGTTGTCGAACTTCATATAAATGGAATCATTCTTTTCTGTGCATGCCTCTTTCCACAGAGCATAATGTTCTGCGGGCATGTCCATAAAAACAAGTTTTCAAACCACATCACTGGCATAACAAGATACTAGAATCCTGTGATGACAGGGACGGGACAAGGTCTTTTTCTCTCCACAGTGACACAGAGCAGTCAGTCCTCTGCTTCCTAACAGGACTCTATGAGAACATGGTGATGTTCTACCACAAACAAAGGAATACCTGATTATCAATAACTTCTCTGGTCCGGCCACGGATGAGCAAGGAACAGACTTTTTAGAACATTAAGCATATATCTAAATTTATTTGACCTGAGGTATGTAAGTGTTAGCTATAGGTAAAAGGTTATAATGACTCTTCAGGCCATAAATTCAACTTTTTTTGCCCCCAAATCTTGCTATAAACTACCCTAGGAAACTATCTTTCAATAAGAAAAGCCTGAGAAACACTGTCTTTGGTGACATCATAGTGCAAAGCTCACTGAGAAAAATGGCATTTTTTTTTTTTTTTTTTGAGACGGAGTCTTGCTCTGTCGCCTGGGCTGGAGTGCAGTGGCCAGATCTCAGCTCACTGCAAGCTCCGCCTCCCGGGTTCACGCCATTCTCCTGCCTCAGCCTCCCCAGTAGCTGGGACTACAGGCGCCCGCCAACTCGCCCGGCTAGCTTTTTGTATTTTTTAGTAGAGACGGGGTTTCACTGTGTTAGCCAGGATGGTCTCAAACTCCTGACCTCGTGATCCGCCCGTCTCGGCCTCCCAAAGTGCTGGGATTACAGGCTTGAGCCACCGTGCCCAGCCAGAAAAATGGTATTTAAGAAAAAAAATCCATGGTGAACACTTTGAAAACAAGTCTCAATCACAGACTCGATCCTCACTCTACAACCTACACACACAAACACACACACACAATCTCCTGCTGATCACAAAGTAGTCTACAAAGTTAAAAACTAAAATAAACCACTATTTATTACATTTACAGCTGAAAATGGTGCCTCCCGTACCATGCCTATTCTGTCACTGCCAGTCACACAACTACTTGGAAAAGGTATACCGCCACTTAAACACAGTCCGTAGGTTTACCTTAATACTGAACGCTGTGAAAACTAAGCATGCAATACGGTTTCCTCAATACCATCCAAGGGTGATAAAGAGAAAGTGGGAATAGCTGACGGGGATTCCTATTCAGTTATTCCAAAGAAGGTAGATTTTCCTTCCGGGCTTCCGAGTTCTCCCAATGGTACTGCTACACAGCACCTTTTTATCTATTACCAGCATAAATGTTTACATATAAGCTCTTCTAGTGATGCTTTTGCAAATTCATTTTGAAGGGGAAAAAAAACAATGTGCATAGATAAAAAGAACTCAAATTTGTGCCAGTTAATAACCCAAACCATTAGCACCCATCTGAAGAATTAAAGGAAGTAATTTGAAAGTAATGCAACCATTTCATTGTGGACACTCAAATACATCTGTGGATGAGATACGTAAGAAAAAGGCAAATTACAGCTTGTAAAATTTAAGATGGCAAATGGTGACATTGTCAAAGTATAGAAAATCGGCTATTTCCTTCCTCCAAAAAATAACAGACATGAGAAAAGATGGTAAAGATGTTACCTCTGTTTTCAAAACAGATTTCTCTTTTGATGGAAAAAATACAAAAACAAAAACAACAAAAAAACAGGCAGGAGTGTATATACTGTATAGTAGCCAAAGTTATCCTTCAAATAGATTGAAAATCCACCCAACCATGGCTTTGAATCAAATGCCATGCTCTCGGTGCCCTGCGTCTGGCCTGCAGCCTCTCCTGAGGAGGGCACCTGCCCAGCTCCATCTCCTGGGCTGGAGGCCTTCCTTCTGAAATGAAGAGCTGGTCCTGCTGTCCAGTTACACTAGGCCTTAAAACAACAATTCCAATCAACTGTGGCCAACCTGTGAACAATGAAAGGAACCACATTGTATCACTGGGTCTAGAAAGTTAAAGGCTATCACAGCTTCCATGATGCAAAAAGATGTAGTTTCAAGTTTCCTTGATTCTACAAAAGGAATGCAGAAACTCCGTATGTACTAGTGGCATCCATTAGAGAAACAGGCATCTGATGAAAAGATTATTTACATCCCAAAAAAAAAAAAA